>NC_142932.1:82406415-82451415 GCF_046866305.1 Octopus bimaculoides
TGTGACCGTCATAGCAAAATATAATTTGCAGAACTATACACAAGACGTCCACATGAGACTGAACATGCATATAGTTCTACCAATTACATTTGGGGTTATACTTGAAAAGTCTTCGTTTTGGCGCGCCAAAATACCGGGAATAATTTTGCAGAAAATAATTCTCTGCAGCGAATTATGCCGGTTAGAGAACATGGTTATTTAAATAATAAAGGTGAAAAATTGATTATTAATTTGATTGTTTATTAATTTTGAATCTTCAGATTTTTTCAATATGCTAGACCACTGGCTTTAAATTGATATCAATCAAATTAATATTCAATTTTTCACCCTTATTCTTTAAATTTAAATAACCATATTCTCTAACCGGCATAATTCACTGCACATAATTATTTTCTGCAGAATTATTTCCGGTTGTACTTGAGATTGCTCCAATTTGACCAGCCCCAAGGAAAAACTAAGCTAAGAGTATTAGATTCCTTGGAAGAAAGTAGCGAATATATACGAAAACAAGGACGGAAAAAAAACGGAGAAATGTTACACAAATACAAATGCAAATGACGGGACATAACAACAGGTGTCTTTCGACTAAGGACGAATTGAATTAAGTTCACGTGTGTGGAAGTAAAGCCTTACGGCAGGGACATATTGTTTGATAGGCACAGGGATGTTGCACGGATGTTATTTAAACCAAGAAAGAAAGGTCAGGCTTGGCCGAACACCGGTCAGGTGGGGGAGAGAAGAGAGAGAGAGAGGTAGAGGCGAATGACTCGTCCGTCTTTCCTTGTATCATCTGTCTGGATGTATGTGTGTATTTATGTGTCATCGCTTGACAATAGATACTGGAGTGTTCATGTCCACGTAACTTAGCGGTTGGTAAAGGAATCGATAAAATAAGTCCTAGGCTTACAAAGAATAAGTCCTGGGGTCGATTTTCTCGACTAAAACCCTAGTATGGCTCTAGTATGGCCACAGTCAAATGACTGAAACAAGTAAGAGATTAAGAGAATATATATATATATATATATATATATATATATATATATATATATATATATATATATATATAATAAAGTTGTGGAATACCGTACGAGTGGAAATATATATGAAATAAACCTTTCATATATATATATATATATATATATATATATACATATATATATATATATATATATATATATATATATATGTGTGTGTGTGTGTGTGTGTGTGTGTGTATGTATGTATGTATATATATATACATAACTTACAGACACATGTATATCACAGTGTTTAGTGTCGAAAATATGATACGGGTATAACGAATACGCGAGTTCGCTACGTTAACACATGAATATATAGAGATTACTTTTGGAACTTTTATCGGCAATGCAAGAAAAAGAAATTAAAAGGAGAATTAATCCAGAATCCCTGTCCGGTGTTGGATCGATCCCAGAATCTGAGCACTTTGTTCCAGTCACAAGACCAAACATCCCTGAAAGTTTCATCCGAATCCATCCAACGGTTCTTGAGATATCTTGTCCACGAACAAACAAACAAACACGACTGAAAACAATACCTCCTCCATCTATAAGGTGAAGGTAATTATAAAATAGTAGTAGTAATAGTAGTAGTAGTAGTAGTAGTAGTAGTAGTAGTAGTAGTAGTAGTAGTAGTAGTAGTAGTAGTAGTAGTAGTAGTGCCAAGAACACCAGAGACACCAGAACCAGCGACTATCTTTTTCATGTAGCTATAAGGACAAAATGAACATTCCAGCAATGTCCACGATCCGAAATCAGATCAAATCACTTGCAGTACAACTTGAATATTCTCTGTGTGTGTGTGTGTGTGTGTGTGTGTGTGTGTGTGTGTGTGTGTGTGTGTGTGTGTGTGTGTGTGTGTGTGCATGTGTATGTGTGTGTGTATGTGTGTGTGTGTGTGTGTGTGTGTGTGTGTGTGTGTGTGTGTGTGTGTGTGTACTGTTTTTGCTCATGAGATTGATCAAAATAAATCATGTTTTTGTCGCAACGATAAGACGACATAAATTATTTATTCCAGCCATTCCCATTTTTTGTCGGAGCGCTATATAACTACAATATAATCAGATCGACACTACTTGTTAAGCAGGAACACAGAATACTCACATATGTGTCGGGCTTCCACACAGTTTCTTTCGTTCAAAATTCACATACAAGGCATTGGTCGTTCCGGGTTTATAGTAGGATATACGTGGCAAATGTACCGTGCAGTACAGCTGAACCCGAAAACTCGTATTAACGACGGCAACTAATTAACCTCACACCATGACTGCTCTCACACACACACAGACGTATATACGTGTGTGTGTGTGTATAGTTGTGTATGTATGCATATAGCTGTTTATATATATGCATACATATATGGGTTTAAGAATAAATTTATAATAAATTTATATTATATATATTTAGATTCGTGTTTAAGATTAATAAATTTAAGAATAATAAATGATAAATATAGACTCTACAAAAGTACAGAGTAACCCATCAGATTAATGTAAAATTGTATTTTTATAACTGAACATAAAAACAAGCATATATAATATATATGCTTGTGTGAGTCTTTCCGTGAGTGTGTGTGCGCGCGCATGTGTGTGGGCACGTGTATGTATGTGTGTATGTGTGTATGTGCGTGTGTACGTGTGAGTGTGTGTGTATCCATGTGTGCGTGGTTCTACACTAGATGTTTAAGTAGTAGCGTTACCTGATGCGTAACATTATAAGTATAATTTCACCACCTTTGATAATAACAGGAATTTATGATATACACACAATAACTATAATTTAACTTCCATAAAACTTTCTTGGTGCTTATACAAAATTATTGAATAAATAGTAATTTTCAGGAGAAAAATATTCATTACTTTATGAAATTTAAAACAAATTTCTCATTTGTTTATATTCTTATCTAACTACTTTGCATTTCTCTTCCTCTCTTACTCTGCCTCTATGATTCTTTCCATCTCGTTGTATGTGCGCGTGTGTAGCGTTCATTTATTTATTGTCTACCACCGAGAATTCACTTTGCACATCGTATGTTATCTTTTCCTGTGTCTCTATTTCTTCCCCTTTCTTTCTCAGTTTGATGTAAAGTGTGACTGAAGAATTCAACCAACCAACTAACCAACATTTATATCGGCTATTATTATATAGAGACAGTATTCTAGCAAACTATATAGTATTTCTGCGTCGTATTCTGGATTCTTTATTGGAAATGCAATCAATATTTTTCTTGTTTTCCTGTCTAGACTTAACGAGCAACTGTGGATATTTAACTATCGCTTACTGCAGGAACATCTACTAGATTGCTGGCTACATTTAACTTGGTTTTAAGTATTAATCTAATGTGTTTATGACATTTCTCCCTTAACCATTTTCTTTGAATTTATCATTCTTATCCTCTAGTTTATTAATTTCAACCTATTGACATGTCCGTCTTTCTGTTACTTGTGTTTATTCACATACCTTATTACTTTTAAACTAATTTTCAATTTTTCAATGTTATTTGAAATATTATTCTCTGTCGAATTTCATAACATTTATTCTTCAAATAAATTTGCAGCAGTGTTTCTAGTTATTTTCTCTTCTGCAGCATTCATCTTGAAGTCACCCATTTGCAAAAAGAAATATTTGCTCTTTCGTGACTGTTGCATTCCCGTTCATTCTGCTTTAAGAAACATGACATACTTGATTTACATGCTCAATATTTTTAGTACCTTATTCATATACAATCTTCCCTTAAGTTACTTGTCAACGCTATCAAAAACTTCCCCGTTGTTTGTTCATAACATAATGAAATACTTTCTTTTACTAAAGTATTTGATTACGATTTGTTGATTAGTAATTGATAGATGCTACTACACGGGACTTTGCAACGCACTTTCTGGTCTTCTAGAAACAAATAACATTGACGCAGGTTGTTATTCATCCTTTATGGAATTAATTCAGTTAAGATTAAGCTGCAAGTTCACAAAGTATCATTCTTGTACTACTTCTAATTAGTCGAGGATACATCCTTCCGCAACACGTGCGATCTTGTGTCTATGATTGATATCTGTATAAATACTTGAGAGGAGCGTACGCGATGTAATCGGTAGTCTGTCAGTCAAAATGCTTTCAGGTATTTAGTTATATGTCATGTCATTCTAGGTTTAAATCAGGACGAGGCAAACTTTGATTTTTTTTCTTTCCCTGCGTCAGTCTTATAAGCGCCACTTAAGTTTTGTGATTGATTTGATCGACTAATAGGCTTTTTTCAACATGTTGCCTTGTGCTGATTTTAATAAATCGATATTGTTAAACGGCAGAATCGTTTGACAGCCGTACAAAATAACATGCAGTATGTAATTATGGTCCTTTACGCTCAGAGTGCAAATCGCTCTCAGGTCAACATTAACTTTCCTTCTTCCGATATAGAAAAATAAAGAATCAGTCAATGGTGTCGACGAATACTTTTTCTTCAAATTGTATGGGTAGAGGTTACGCACATGGCCACACAATTAGAAGAAAAGTTTAGAAAATCATCAACATTCTCGTCGTTGTTAACGTTGTTGTTGTTGTTATTATTATTATTATTATTATTATTATTATTATTATTATTATCATTACCATTTAGAATTTTCCTCAAATAATAATAATAATAATAATAATAATAATAATAATAATAATAATAATAATAATAATAATAATCAAAATCCGTAAGCTGCTGACTTGCAATAAGATGCACCACCCAATGGCAGACGCAGATCGTCTTTACTATCCAGAGCTCAAGGAGGTTGAGGCTTGATCCAGTTTGAAATTTCCTACGAAACCATCACAAGTGCACTGGCAAAATATCTTGAAACATCTAACGACTGGATGCTAAAGCTCGTTGAAAACCATGAAAGACGTTATGAAGGAGAACAAAAACTCTTTCGGGTGAATTTATTTTTTGAACCTGTGGCAGGCACACTAGAAACCGAAATATCGTTCACTTGATAGCAATGGCACTCTTCTATTTTTAATCATTTCTACTACTATTATACTACTGTAATAGTAGTAGAAAGGATTATTATCATTATTATTATTATTATTATTATTATTATTATTATTATTATTATTATTATTATTATTATTGTTGTTGTTGTTGTTGTTGTTGTTGTTATTATTATTATTATTATTATTATTATTATTATTATTATTATTATTATTATTATTATTATTATTATTATTTTACTTCTCAGATATCTCGGTCTTACTTGCTCTGCTTAATTCTGCGAGAGCGGACAGCTACTTGATGTCAGATGTTTCAGAGAGTTTCTTTTTAATTTTTGCCCAAATTATAAGCTTTGGTGCTTGGATGTTAGCTTATCATGGAAGATACTCAACACCCAAGCACCAATCTCAATCATTATTATTATTATTATTATTATTATTATTATTATTATTATTATTATTATTATTATTATTATTATTATAATCATCATTGCCTTTGCATAGCTTCTAATGATGGAGATGTACTACAGTGTCAGCTGTTCACTACCAGTGAACTAAGGTAACACCTCTTATTTTTCGAGCACTTTCCAGAGTATTCGGGCGGTTCCAAGCAGTGCTGTTTTATGCAAGTGCTCCACCCTTATTGCAGCCCCTATTTGTTCCACGTACTTCTCGAAACTTTTGCTCACTGTTCCCAGGGCTCCGACAATTATTGCTAATGCTGCTACCCTTTTCATTGACCACAACTGCTTAACTTCCCAAGCTAACCTGTCATATCTATCGACTTTTCTTTCTTCCTTATAGCATACCTTGTTTTCAGCCGGGCATGCTATATCTATGATCCAACATAGTTTGTTTTCTTTCTCAATTTAGACTATGTCTGGCTTACTATTCTATTATTATTATTATTATTATTATTATTATTATTATTATTATTATTATTATTATTATTATTATTATTATCATTATTATTATTATTCCGCCCAGGATCGATTTTGCCTTTCATCCTTTCGGGGTCGATAAATTAAGTACCAGTTGCGTACTGGGGTCGATCTAATCGACTGGCCCCCTCCCCCAAAGTTTCGGGCCTTGTGCCTAGAGTAGAAAAAAGATTATTATTGTTATTTATTATTATTATTATTATTTTATGTTTGACTTTTGTTTTGCCTTTGTACAAGTTGGATTCAAGTCTCACCCAGAGACCTCAAGAGACAACAAGTTAGAAGTTCATGTAGGTGTTACGCCTAGGGTACCATATATTTGGATTTGTACAGTTTTGTTCTAGTGAATGTTTAAGAAACCATAAGAAAATTGTGTTTGTTTTAAAATTTGATAGACAGTATTTTACGTAGGATATGGGCAGTTCCCATGAGCACTATCTTTTGAACTTCAGCCATTTTGGGGTTTCCTGGTATCTGAGCTAGGTAGTAATCAGCCCGTTTCGCTGTCATTCCCAGGGCACCTATGACAATAGGTATTGTTTTCGTCTTCAGATTCCACATTTTGCTAATTTCTATTTCAAGATCTTTATATTTGCTCAGTTTTTGGTAGGTCTTGACAGATACGTTTATATCGATTGGGACAGTCATATCAATGAGGAGGCATGATTTTTGTCTGAAGTCTTTCAGTATGATGTCTGGCCTATTTGCGTCTATCTTTATGTCAGTTTGAATGGTGAAGTTCCAGAGGAGTGCGATGTGATCATTTTCAAGTACTGCGGGTGGTTTGTGTTCCCACCAGTTTTTATCATGGGGCAAGTCCAGGTTTTTGCATATTACCCGGTGAATATATTGTGTAGCTCTATCATGCCTGTTGAGATACTCTGTAGGCGCAAGCATACTGCACATGGAGACAACATGATCGATGGTCACATTTTGTTGTTGGCATATACGACATAATGGGGAGCTGCCGTTCTTTAATATGTTGGCCTGGTAGTTCTTTGTAGGTAGGCATGATAAACCCCTCTGTTTCTGATTTCAAGCCAGAGGCCTTTAGCCATTGATAGGTAAGGGCTCTGTCAATATCTGCATTATTCGCTCTCTTTGGGTATTTGCCATTGAGAGGTTTTCCATGCCATTTTTCTGTCATAATATCTAAGGCAGCAATTTTAGCACGGGTTTTCAAGCGCTTAGCTTTTTCTGCGACTCGTGCTTCATATGTTGTCTGGTCATTTCTGCTGACGATAGTCCGACCTTGCAAGATATAATCTTTATCTTACTAAAATTGACTTGAAACCATGGTACAGAATATAGATTGGTAAAAGTTTTTATTTTTCATTTCCTTTCGAAATTATCCTAATTTTTTGTGGTATGTAGTCTTTTGCTGCTATTTCTAGCGAGTAGATGTCCTATTATAGGCATCTCTGCATTTTAAATGAATAATACATAGTCTATTGACTGTTTTTTTACTCTCGCTAGACCACTGGTGGTAAATAAAATTTCTAAAAATTTTTTGCTACCCTATAATTTATTAATATATATATATATATATATATATATATATATAAGAATTTAAGGATTGGAGAAAACACATGTTATAACTGCATACTTTATTCCTACATATGTTTCAAAGGATTACAACCTGTGTGATCCATAGGGATCTTTGATATTAAAATTGTAACCTTCTCATCAGGGAAAGCATGGGAATCATCTTTGATTCCCATGCTTTCCCTGATGAGAAGGTTACAATTTTAATATCAAAGATCCCTATGGATCACACAGGTTGTAATCCTTTGAAACATATGTAGGAATAAAGTATGCAGTTATAACATGTGTTTTCTCCAATCCTTAAATTCTTAAATATACTCAAATACCCAAAATTTCAAGGAGTTCCTGCCTTAAAAACAGGAGCTAACCACAGTTATTTTGTGTTTTTTGCTACATTGGTCTCTATTAAACCATTTATTCTATCAGAAGAATTTTTATTCATTAAGATAGAAGAAATACACATAATTATAATATATATATATATATATATATATATCCGTTATTAAAACGAGATCAGTATTAGCGATTTACGAATAATACTGAACATTAGTGTGTCGCCTGCATTGTGCTGCGTAATAGAAGCCGCAATCGTACGCCCTACCGACGGTCGGGTGGGTGTAACACGTGTACCTTATACAAAGGCATAATATTATCGCTATATTTTCTACGTTCCTTTTGTATATATGGACGCACGTGCTCACGCGCAGATACATAGACGCACACATACACGTGCGCGCACACACACCTGCACACACAAAAGCATGCGTGTATATTACTGTTTGTTTTTTGTTCAGTTATAATAAATGCAATTTTACATTAATCTGATGGGATACTCTATACTTAGGTAGGGTACAAATTCACTATTCTTAAACAAACGTTGTTCACATTGACTTCAAAGTTTCGACAATCGATTTACTGGCCGAAACTTCGAAGTTATCATCAACGACATTCTTGCTTAGCCGTCACAAAAGTGACTAAGGGCACTAGCCAGCACCAGTATTGCTAGAAATAAGAGTCAATATAACTCATAGCCACTAGAAAGCTAATATTACACAGTTTGCCGAACCTTGTCGATTCATTATTTTTCTTTTGCTCGCCTACAATATAGTGTGTTATTCTCGGTAATTTTAAGGTGGAAATGGGGGCTTTAGAGTCTATTTCTTGCAGTGCGTGGGGAGGCGTAAAGCCGACCCCTTGTTATAATTATGTATAAAATTATAAAATATTTTGTAAAATTTACCTATGAGGTTTTTATTTCCGCACTGAACACGGTATGATTATTATTGATTTTACCCTTTTACTATAATTAATATTTGAATATATATGTATATATAAGTATAAGTTAGAGATGTTGAAATCCTCTAAGCGATAGATGTATCCAAAGGCACTCCTGGTAATTACCGCAGTAAGTATGGTCCTTGGTATAAGGTATACGGCTGCAGGTAATTTGCAAGGTAGACCGTAGTTTAATGTATAAATAGACGATAAGAAAATAGAGGAAAAACAACAACGAGAAGTGTGTCTTTGGTGCTAAAAAGCTCTTATTTAATTAGTTAAGCAAAGTGAGGGTATGAGTGAATTTACAGCTGTTTCTGTGTACCATGTTGAGGTAAATATGTATTTATCTCGTTGCAAATGGTAGACGTCATCAGAAAGAAGAAGGCAGAGTTAGACAAAGAGGAGAATAGAGCGTAAGATAGAGAGAGAGAAACCGGAAAAGAAAATGTTCAATGGTTCGAAAGTCTTACATTTTAGTTAGGTTCAAAGTTCATTAAATCTATTGTGAGGAAGATGAAGAATAGAGTTCGGTTGAATCTAAGGTCTCGTAGTTAGTTATTAGCATGACTTCCACGTGTCTGCCTCTTCGCATTAGAAAAAGCAGGTTATAAACAAATTAAATGCCTGAACTTAGAACACTATGCAAATAACCGGAACAACATAAATTCCCAAGACAATTATCATAACACTAACCACACTCCAAATGAAACTACCAACCACACCAACGATATGAACAACATAGATAAGATTAACACCAATAATAGCAAACCAAAAAAAAAACAGTAGAACTAAGGATAAGATTCAAAATAAGATAACTAACAACATTAAAAATGATAACAAAAGTAATACCAACAATGAAAATTAATAAAATTAAGAATACTAACACGACTAATAATAATAATAATAATAATAATAATAATAATAATAATAATAATAATAATAACAACAACAACAGCAACAACAACAACAATAACAATAATAATAATGATAATGATAATAATAATAATAATAATAATAATAATAATAATAATAATAATAATAATAATATTAAAAATAATAATCTTAATATTAGTAAGAATGATAATAACGAACGCCAAAGAATCAATATAACTCCAATTTAGAATGATAGCACCAAGCCATGTAACTTAAGAAAACCGTATAGAAATAACCCCAATAAAACTGACAAGAACAATAATAGAAATATAAATAACTATAGAAACAAATATTTTAATCATAACAGCAACTTTACACTCTACACGAATATTGAGGACAGCTTCTACACCAAAAATAATAATATTAAAAATAAACGAAATAGTGGTAAGATCTGGTTAATAATCCACTTCGCGATACAGCTTAAATCTTAAATCTAATATAGTTCACTCCAGAATGAGACTTATAGATAAGCACCTGAACTTAAATAACAAATACTCAGGAATCTTTAACAATAAACTTAGAGTAGAGTAACCTAACTACCATCATAGCCTTGATCAACAGTAATAAGCTAGATGCCTTCTACGAAACTAGGAAAAATAGCAGCACATAA
The DNA here is from genome assembly GCF_046866305.1 of Octopus bimaculoides. NCBI lineage: Eukaryota > Metazoa > Mollusca > Cephalopoda > Octopoda > Octopodidae > Octopus > Octopus bimaculoides. The sequence continues at coordinate 82,416,708 of NC_142932.1, forward strand.
AACATGACAGCCAACAAGCAAATAGAATAAATCTAACACCTAATAACTCGCCCTCAAACAATATATATATATAAAGGAGGCCATATATATATATATATATATATATATATATATATATATATATATATATATGTAGCCCAGTACAGTGGGCCATCAGTTTGGCCAGACTTCTGTGTTGGACTATTTTTATTTTTTTCCAGAATATTATTTATCAAATTATATATGCATATATGCCTGGGTTTGTATGTAAGTATATGTATATTGCGAGATAAAACCTCATGAAATATTGTCGTTTATCCTGAAGCTCACCAAACTCTCTAAGCAAGAATTTAACATCTGCACGAAATTCTGATAAAGCCCATGTATTATACGATAAGAAATAAAAAGTAAAATGATGGAGAAAACAAAAAAATATAACACATGTACCCAATGAAATTGCAAATATTTACAAAATATCTTACACCGTGAAAATATTTTACGCTATCAAGATACCTAACACACCATAAAATTGTTTCATGTCTGAATATAAACGTCAGAGTGAAAATAATTAACTGTACACACCTTTCATTTTACTTACAATGTGATAAAATTTTCTAATAACACTAGTGGTACTTAATAAATTTTAAATACCACGTATATCGATATCTAATAAGATTCTTGTACTGTATATTATCCAACCGGTATCCGTTGTGCTATTAGATTCAAAGTAGTTGAACTCAGCGCTTACTCATAGCCAAATATTGACCGAAGATCGACAATGAGAAACTGGGTGTAACAATATTTTTAGTCTTCAATTTCTACTATATCCTTCTATTCACTACACTTATTTGATCCTCTTTATTTCACATGCGTAAACATCTCTTTTCATCACTCTCTCGGAATGACCCATGGACGTTGATCAACATGGAAATATCCGACGCCTTGCCCCCTCTGATTTCCTATCAGTCTTAGCATGTTTGCTGCATTCGACAAACGAATGATAGGCTGACAAATTTGGGCGACTTTTTGCATGGGCATTATGCTTTTCATTAAGATGCGCTGGTGAGCATTACCATGTCGTCGAAAAGTGAGCTTGTTCGAACCTTACATGCAATCCTTGTGTTTTCAAAAGAGAGTGGTGTTGTGAGTCAGTGACATCTTCCTGGTGTCAAATTACCTAGAAATGTGATAAAATCCATATAATCTCAATATCGTGTGTGAAATATATAATCTTTTACAGTGCAAAGTTACTTTTCTAATTCAGCATATATATATATATATATATATACGACGCGCTTCTTTCAGGTTCCATCTACAAAATCCACTCACAAAGCTTTGGTCAGCCAAACATGATAGTAGAAAACGCTTGTCCAAGGTGAGGCGCAGTGGGACTGAATCCAGAACAATATGGTTAGGAAGCAAGCTTCTTATATCACAGCGAGATAGATAAAGAGAGAGACAGGCAGACAGACAGACGGACGGACGCACAGACAGACAGACAGACAGACAGACAGACAGATAGATAGATAGATAGATATATAGATAGATAGATAGGCATGTCTGAGCATGTATCTCCATGCAAATATAACATTTGAAAGAAAGTACATTATATATGATATTAGCTGGGTGTTATATATTCTATTATAAATGGATTCTCTATCATAGACATATTCCAGGATAAATATTGCTAACAATCGAAAGCGAAAGTAACCGACATACAAATACCAAAATAAAAAGCTTTGCTCCCTAAACGACAAATGCCTTGAAAATGGCATTTTATACTGTGGTGATGTCTTCACTAATTATATATGAACAAATCAGTCAGGATACACGGAACACTCCTTCGAACGTTTTCTGCATCAGCACAAAAGATCAATGTGACATTGATAACTGGAGATAATTACAGTGCTTTAAAAATATATTTGTAGATAACGATATAACGCAGAAACAATTTGATATTACATGAGCGATACCAGGTAAAGCATCATTAATTTGAAATTGATCGAGGTACTTTGGCTAATGTCATACGAAAGAATTTCATATTGAGCGAACTTTACCTTATATCATCACGTAACGTATTAAAAGAAAATAAGGAGCTTGGGAAAGAACTTTCATAGATATTTATAAAGAGGGGTTGATCACACATTCTTGGTCATAGATCTGCTTAATCAGGCGTGATCTATATAAAAATAAACAACAGCGATAACAATAACAATATCGATAACCCAATAATGAAGATGCAAATATAGTATCAAACCAAATTATTTTGAAGGCTATCACTGTTTTTTTTTCCTCAATAGAATTTGCATATAAGCTTTATCAATCTATGATACTGGTTTCAAATTTTGGCACAAGGCCAGCAATTTCGGGTTGGAGTAAATCGATTAGATCGATCTCAGGGTTCAACTGGTACTTATTTTATAGACTCCAAAAGGATGAAAACCAAAGTCGACCTCTGCAGAATTTCAGCTCGGAACATAAAGACGGGCGAAATGCTGTTAATCATTTTGACCGGGTTGCTGACGATTCTGTCAACTCACTGCCCTAAGTCGATCTGTAATATTAATTCACTTATTAAAGCAACAAGTATCAATTGTTTCTGTACTTGTTTACTGGCTGAGATAGTTCGATGTAGTAATGATCACTAACATTAGCACACCATCAGCTATTTAGGAGGATGAAACAATCCATTGCATTAAACTCAAGCACATGATTGATATTAATTTATCGATCAAGAACGTTTGAAAGAAAAAAAAATCAGTGAGATAAGCACTCGTAACGTAAGGAAAGCTTAGAAAAAATTCTGCAGGGTATTTTATTCAATGCTCTAAGAATTCTGCTGAGCCACTACTGTTATTTCGATATTATGATAGTAATTCTTAACGTAGGTACCGCGCCAGTAATTTTAAAAGACGGATTAAATCAACACCAGTATCTGACTGGTACTTTATCGACACTCACAACATATAAGGTAAGTAGGTATTTGTGTGATTTAAAGTCAGAATGAAAAATGTAATAAGTAAACTCAGCATATCATTTTGTCTGAACCTCTAGCAATCCACCACCCGTTATTTTGATGTAATAATTATTATAATAATAAAAGTAATAGTAATAATAATGGTCTCAAATTTTGCCACAACGGCAGCCATTTTGGGGGAGGTGATAAGTCGATTACATCGATCCCTGTGTTTCACTGGTACTTAATTTGTCGATCGCGAAAGGATGAAAGGCAAAGTCAATCTAGGTGGAATTTGAACTCAGAACGTAGCGACGGGCGAAATACTGCTGAGCATTTCATCCAGCGTCCTTACGATGCTGTCAGCTTGCCGCCTTAATGATAATAATAATAATAATAATAATAATAATAATAATAATAATAATAATAATAATAATAATAATAATAAACGTAAAATACTGTCTATGTGATCTCAAATTTTAAAGCAAACATAATTTTCTTATGGTTTCTTAAACATTCACTTGAACAAAACTGTACAAATCCAAATATATGGTACCCTAGGCATAACACCTACATGAACTTCTAACTTGTTGTCTCTTGAGGTCTCTGGGTGAGACTTGGATCCAACTTGTACAAATGCAAAACAAAAGTCAAACATAAAATAATAATAATAATAATAATAATAATAATAATAATAATAATAATAATAATAATTTTAATAATAGTTTCAAATTTTGCAGCAAGGGCAACAATTTGGGGGAAGGGATGATTCGATTATGTCGACCCCAGTGTTCAACTGCTACTTGTTTTATCGACTCCAAAAGGATGAAAGTCGACCTCAGCGGAATAATAATAATAATAATAATAATAATAATAATAATAATAATAATAATAATAATAATAATAATAATAATAATGATAATAATAATAATAATAATTATTATTATTATTATTATTATTATTATTATTATTTCAAATTTTTGTCACAAGGGCAGCTAAGCGGGGATGGAGATATGTCGATTATATCGACTCCAGTTCTCAACTGGTACTTATTTTGTCAACCCCGAAAGGATGAAAGGCAAAGTCAACCTCGGCGAAATTTGAACTCAGAACGTAGCGACGGGCGAAATACCGCTAAGAATTTCGTCCAGCTCTCCACTCTATAGTAATAAAAACAACAACAACAGCAACAATAATAATAATAATAATAATAATAATAATAATAATAATAATAATAATAATAATGATAATAATAATAATAATAATAATAATAATAATAATAATAATAATAATAATAATAATAATAATAATAATAATAATGATAATGATAATAATAATAATAATAATGATAATAATAATAAAAATAATAATAATAATAATAATAATAATAATAATAATAATCACATCCTCAGCAACCAGAAAGACAGCAGCAGCAACAGCAGCAGCTACAGCAGATTTATTGACTGAAACAAAAACGGTATTGAAAACAAAGGCTACAAAGCCATTTCATCGATGCAGAAGTCATCATTTGAAATGTTTAAGGAGGGGCCGTAGTGTTATCGCTTCAATACAAATCAACATTACCATTTAATAGGCACCATTGGGAATTTACACTAATTCCTGCATTTGAAAAGGCCATTAATATATCACAGATATTTAACACAGTGTATGTCTGCAAGAACTACTATGAGCGATCGACAAATCTCCTTCGAAATTGGTCGTTCTGTTAAAAATAACAGCTAAACGCCTCTCAAAATACACCGGAAAGAAGAGGATACTTTAGATGTTGTAAACCTCGGTGAGCTATACAGACAATAAAAGACAATATGGTCAAGGCGAGTATATCTTGAGCACAGGTTCTCCTGCCCTTAAATTGGGGGTCATTTGCTTGACCAGAAACAGCGAAATGTTTTACGGATTTAAATGTTTTACGTCTTTTGAATGCTGAGTATGAATCCTAGTAAGGTCCATTTCACTTTCAAACGTGTCTGTCAAACACTCACTAAATTATTGAAAAAGCCCCGGCTTTTGCACAAGGAATGGAAAAGCTGAATTAGACCAATATTACTAGACAGAATACTAACAAATCTGGGAAACACTTAAAGACAATGGCAGTCTAAATAATGGTAAAAGCAGTCTAAGTAATGGTTTCTGATTTAGGCACAAGGCCAGCGATTTGTTGGTTGGGGCAGAGGATTGGTTGATTACATCGCCATTCGTGCTTGGCTTGCATTTTTATTTTATCGAGCCTGAACGGATGAAAGGCAAATTTGATCTCGGCGGTATTTGAACGCAGAAAGTAAAGAGCCTGAGCAAATATCGCAGACCGTTTTTTTTTTCCCAACGCACTAACGAACACGCCAATTCACCACCATTTACAATATGATTAATTATTGCACCGAGCGAATTATTGTAGCATCAATGTTTGAGATGTCTGTGAGATTAATGACTTGATTTTAACAAAAGCAACAAAAAACAACTCGTGCATGCAATAATTTTATTTACCAAATAAAAAAAAAACACAGCGAACAAAATTATAGATTTTGTATTTGATTTGCAACAGATTTCAAATCATGAATATAATTAAAATAGACAAAAATTCATCTACGCGGCAAAATAAAATTTTGTAACAACAAAATAGAATAATTGGTAAATAAAAGCATATCTACCGGACATGTTTATAAAAAGTCAAAGGCATAAAAGAAAAGTCACCTTCATGCGTATTGCCAAAAACGGAGTAACTATCTTCTATTTCTAATGGAAGAACTAAAATTAAACCTGGGTGACATGTAAAGCGACATGTTATTCACAAATAAGGAAAGACTGAATGTTTAGGAAGGCAGAGTTGGTGCGTTGCCCATCAACATATACTAATGACGCAATGAGAGGCTTAATTAGCTTAAAGAAATTGGCACAAGTGTTGAACCTTAGTTGCGTGAAGTGAATTTAATCTTGCATCGTGGTCAGTGTGTAGTGTATAGTGTAGTAAGGACTATATTTTCCGCATTATAGTACAGCTTCCTGAAGCGGCGAACTGGCAGAATCGTTAGCGCACAGGACGGAATGCTTAGCGGTATTTCGCCCGTCGATACGTTCTGAGTTCAAATTCTGCCGGCATCGACTTTGCATTTCATCCTTTCGGGGTACCAGTTGAGTACTAAGGTCGGGGTAATTGACTAGCCGCTCATCAAAATTTCAGGCCTTGTGCCTATTGTTGAAAGAATCATAGTATACCTTCCTTTTATATAAGTAAAAGAGGTAACTTAGTAGAAATGTGACAGCTTCCAGCTGGTCGCATGAAATGTTAAGGTGATTTGGCAGTTGGATTTGTTTAGTTGTTGTAGTTTTTGTTTTTGTATTTGCAGTATACGTTGTGTTTGTTGAACAGATATACAGAGCAGTCACTGAAATCGGTTTTCATGCCCTGATATGCTTGGCTTCAACATTTAATACCACATATAATATTTTTAAATATATCCAACAGATTTTTACCAGATTCACCTGTAAATGTTAGACACAAACACGTACAAACACGCACAGCGCCTACGCACGTAACTTGGAACATGCACTCACACATTTACATACAGAACGCACGCACACATACACCCAGAAAACATGTCTCAAACAGAACCCCACATAGACTTATATAATCGTTGGCGTGTATAGCGTAAGGTTTTTGAAATCTTTGAATTTACATATTGTTACTCATTCACACATACACATGAAAACACAGAAGCACACACATACGCTTATGGACATCAGATAGATAGATAGATAGATAGATAGATAGATAGATAGATAGACAGACAGACAGACAGACAGACAGACAGACAGACAGACAGACAGATAGATAGCTAGATAGATAGATAGATAGATAGATAGATAGATAGATAGATAGATAGATAGATAGATGGATAGATACGCACGCATATGCGAGGGGAAGTAAAAGGTTATCCGCACTTTCACCATAACATATCTTTATAATTGTCATACTGCCTTCTGCGCACGCGTACTTATAGTTGGTACTATTGTGGTCACGTGGTCGAAGTCTGAGGCTGATCATGCCATTTTTCTTTCTGGCTGTACAGTGTAAGCATGGCCTCTCTACTAGCAATACGCACCAAAGAAGAACTAAAGAGCAGTGATCCGAGTGATGGTAATGGTGAACCGGTTGAACAATACCATCTCTCGAGTATGCTGACTCTTCTCGTCTGTGGTGAGGGTTGACGGGAGTCCTGCTACTTCTTCGTGTGTCACGCATGTCGAGCCACTTTCAAACTTCTCTATCCACTCATACAGTCTTCTACGTGGTAGCGCACTGCCACTGTATTGTGCTAAAGTCCTTCGATGTATTTCAGCACCTGACACACCTTTCGACCACAGAAATCGGATCACTGCTTTTCGTTCTTCTTTGGTACACTGAAAGAAAATTTGCACGATCAAGGTCAAACTTCGATCACGTTACCACAATAGTACCGACTATAAGCAGGCATGCGCAGAAGGCAGTGTGATTATAATAAAGATATGTTATGGCGAAAGCGCGGATTAATTTTTGGTTTCCCCTCGTACATAGTAGTGACTCCAACTTCGAAGTCTCGGTCAACTAGACCAGCTATGGCCATCTTAACATGATGATGGTCACGCTAGCCGAAACTACGAAATCACTGTTAATATTCTTATTAAGAAAAAGCAGTGAGCTGGCCGAATCGTTAGCACACCGAGCAAAATTATCCGCGGCATTTCGTCCGTCTTTATGTTCTGAGTTCAAATTCCGCCAAGGTCGACTTTGCCTTTCATTCTCTCAAATCGATAAAATAAGTACCAGTTGAGAACTGATGTTAATGTAATTGACTTATTCCGTATCCAAAATTGGTGACCTTGTGCAAAAATTCGAAACCAGTATTATTCTTATTAAAAAAGAATACATTTCTAGTCTACAAAATTTATTGAGTAATCCTTCAGTTTAATGTAAAACTTGTTCAATATCCATCGCTTCACTACCGGCTAAGTATATTTCTATTGTAAATCATGCGCGTATCTTCATAAATTGTGCAAATAATGTTTAGATTGACTTTCTGGGTGAACATTAGTAATAATTTGAATGCTGTCGAACAATAACATTTACTTAAATACCTAGCTTGCTGCTGCCTCTTTGCTTCTTCTTTATAGGTAGTTCTGTGATGCTTTTCCATGTTGCCGATAAACTCCACATCCCACCTCAAAAAAAAAAAAGAGAAAAAAAACAGTAAAATTATGCTGAAGACCTCTCGCCTTATATTTTCTAGTTAAGCAAGATACATAGTGGTATTTCGTTCGTCTTTAATTTCTGAGTTCAAACTCCGCTGAAGTCGGCTTTACTTTTCGATAAAATAGTCTCATTTTAGCACCATGTTATCGACTAACCGCTTTCAAAAATTTCAGACCTTGTAACTATTATAGAAAGGATCATAATATAACGTAAAAACAAACATTAATATATATATATATATATATATATATATATATATATACATATATATATATATACATATATATATATATATATATATATATATATATATATATATATATATATATATGCACAAACCAATCATGCATGAATGCATGTATTTTTTATCCTTTAATTGTTTCAGTCATTAGGCTGCAGCCATGCTGGGGCACCGCCTTGATGAGCTTTTAGTCGAACGAAGCAACCCCAGCAATTACTTTTTGCAAGGCTTGGTATTTATCGTATCAGTCGCTTTTGCCAAACCGCTAAGCTACGGGGACGTAAACACACCAGCACCGGTTGTTAAGCAGTACTGGAGAACAAACACACACACACACACACACATACAGAAGACAAGTTTCTTTCTGTTCCCGTCTTCCAAATCCGCTCACAAAGCTTTGGCCGGCTTGAAGCTATAGTAGGCACTTGTCCAAAGTACCTCGTAGTGGGACTGAACGCAGAACCATGTGGTTGGGAAGCAGGCATCTTGTCATACAGCTATGCCTGCGCCTAAGTATACGCGCGCGCACACACACACACACACACACACACACACACACACACACACACACACACTCACACAATCCCATACACTCAATAACGCCTGCTAACTAGAGAAAAACTGCAAATTGCAACAAAATTACATCGTATCACATTTTATTGTCTTTTACATTGGCGTATATATTGATCAATATAGATCTAGAATCGTTTAAAATAAAAAGACCGGATTGTCGATACAGACGAAACATGAACACAATGATAATCTGAAATAAATAACAACAATACAAACAAACAAACAAACAAACAAACGAAGGCAGGTACCGACACTCACAGAATCGCCCATACACAGACAACGAACATATGTATACACAAACACCTATATACAGAAGCACACAAGCACAGAGAAACCTTCACATCCAGACTGTGTTCTAAACTTTCAGACTGGAAATCTAAGACAAAAAAATTACAGAAAGAAAACAGATTTAACCAATCTAAATATGACGTCATCAGTTTTCAACTAACGAAATCAACCATTATCTCCCCCGCTCCCATGTTGCTTTAATTGGCATTCCTTAATTTCTTTATAACTTGCCGTTTTAAGTGTCCGATGTCCTATTTTCGTAATAATTCTTAAGTACTTGAGCGCAGATATTGATCCATACAGATACAGAATGGTTTAATTCCGCTAATCTCACAGAAATGGCCATTAAAATCATTGGTTCTTAAAGAGAGATTTAGGGACTTTAGAAGTTCTTCAGTGCATTGATAACCTATTACATGTTGATACAGTGGACCATATCGATCTTACCAATTGACATTTATTTTACATTATTGATCCTGGAAGGGTAGAAATCAAAGATGATTTCTGCGAGATTTGAATTTAGAATAGAACGATAGGCGCAGAAGTGGCTGTGTGGTAAGTAGCTTACTTTCCAACCACATGGTTCCGGGTTCAGTCCCATTGCGTGGCACCTTGGGCAAGTGTCTTCTACTATAGCCTCGGGCCGACCAAAGCCTTGTGAGTGGATTTGGTAGACGGAAACTGAAAGAAGCCCGTCGTATATATGTATATGTATATATATGTATGTGTGTTTGTGTGTCTGTGTTTGTCCCCCCCCCGCTATCGCTTGACAACCGATGCTGGTGTGTTTACGTACCCGTAACTTAGCGGTTCGGCAAAAAGAGACCGATAAAATAAGTACTAGGTTTACAAAGAATAAGTCCTGGGGTCGATTCGTTCGACTAAAGGCGGTGCTCCAGCATGGCCGCAGTCAAATGACTGAAACAAGTAAAAGAGCAAAGAGAGTATTTGCCCAATGCACCACCATGTTATTGTTCTGTTTACATTTAAGTTCTTATTTGGAACGACATAATTGAGTCACGCTTCTACGATTGTCTCGGGTGACTTTGAAAACCTTTACTATGCATTCTACTTTTACGGAGTCAGTTCTTGACACATGGTTTTCTGCATGGATACCTTAACAAACTTTCTGGGGTTTTTTTTTGTATTTTTTTATTCTATAATGTAAACATGTGCGTGTGGGGTGGTGCCGTGAATGAGTGGAAACGGATAAGAATATTTAGAAATGTGCAAAAAGATGTGTGTGTGTGTGTGCGCATGACATTTACAAATATATTTCAACTCTTTTTCCCTTGCTCTCTCTCTCTCTCTCTCTCTCTCTCTCTCTCTCTCTCTCTTTCTATCTATCTATCTGTCCATCTATCGGTCTGTCTGTCTGTCATTTCCTTTCTCTCTCTCTCTCTCTTCTCTTTCCCTTATTCCTTTTTCTTTCTCTTTATTTCTCTCTCTCTCTCTCTTTCTCTCTCTTTCTCTCTCTCTCTCTCTCTCTCACTACATACACGGGTATGGGAAAAGAGAACAAGAAAGAAAAAGAAAAACAACGAGATAAAGAGATTAGAAAGAAACAAAGAAAGAAAGAATGAAAGAGAAATAAAAAATGGAGGTGAGAAAAGAGAAGGAGAGAGAAGAAAAGTACATGGCGACAAGTTAGGTGAAGAGATGGAAGAGAAAATTGTCTCATAAGATGAAAGGAAAAAGAAAAGAAAGTGAGGAAGAAAATGAGATGAACATAGAAGGGGGAGATGGTCTCATAAAAGGAATAAGAGTGGGCAAAACGAAATAAGAGACGAGATGATAATAGAAAATAGTCGAACGAGAAAGGGTAGGAGGAAGAGAATAGGGGAGAGTGAGGTAGTGAAAAAGAAGTGAGACATAAAAGAGAATTGCATAAAACTTGAAAATTGTCGGAAAGAGAAGGAAACAGAAAAATAGTAAAAGAAAAAAAAAGAAAGAAAAATAGAAAAACCGTATCATGAGAGTTCAAAAATTTAAGGAAAAAAAAATATAGAAATACTGAAGAGATGAAAAGACCTAAATGAAATAAATAAATAAATAAATGGATAAAAAGATATATAAAACATTAGAAGAATTAAGACGAGTAAATACTAGGAATAATATTCAAGAAGAAAAAACTGTGAGATGAATTATAAATTAGAAAAAAGATATGTGTATAAAAGAATGGCGAAGAAATAAGATGGTAAAACAGAGAGAAAAGAGAGTGAAGTCGTAAATAACAAGTTGATTTCAACTTGTCTAACATCAAGCTATACAGTTATTATACTCTTATTTTCCTAGATTATCACGACAAATTTTGCAGTATAGTGTTCACATGATCTATCCATTCCCACTGAAGAATTGGTGCCTGCTTGGCTGTATGACTAGGCTATTTAATAATCGCTATGCAATTTGATATATGACCTTTAAAGCTAAACTTAATAATCGACAACCATCTATCTATTCTTCTCTCGCTTCTTCCCTTCCCGTTCGCTTTCTCTTCGTTTCCCTCCGTCTATCAATCTGTTTATCTATAAATACGTGCGTATTTTTGTACCAGCCTGTCTCTTTATCTGTATCTCGTTCTCGCCGTGTATGATTATGCATAAATAAATACACATGTGTGTTTGCGTGATGTGTGTGTGTGTGCGTGTGTGTGTGTGTGTGTGTGTGCGTGTATGTGTGTGTGTGCGTGTGTATGTGCTGATTATATATGGTACATGTCTCCATCAGATATAGTAAGTTCATAATGACGGCGTCACTGTAAACCTGCATTACTTTAATGTCCCTGGATATTAAAAAAAAAAAAACATTCACTCTATCACTTGCCGATAAAATCCATAGATTTTTAAACATCTCTTTTACAGTTAAATGCAGTGGGGTAGAGAATTAATCCGACTTTCAGTAATTTTCAGGTATTTAATAAAATAGTCCAGTGTCGTTGGATAGTCAAGAATTCTCAGTGGACCGAAACTGCAAATTACTTTCGACCTAGGTGAAGTTTTTTTTTTATATATTTCATTCATTTATTGTATTTAAACACCTGTTGTATGGGAAAAGCTAAAAATGTCCTATTTTTGTTCTCCTCTCAACTACTTTTACCGTTTTGTGGGGACAGAAAGTGCAGTGCCTATGAATCATTTACCTATTTATTTATTCTTTTGTTTCAGAGTATTCCAACACTTTTGAGAGAAAACGACGAAGTTGTTCTGAAACGAGAAACCTGGTTCGACTGCTTGTAACAGATTAAATTCCACTAAAAGGTAATCAAGGATTAGATGGGACTGTTAAGCATAGTAGTAGATTAAGTCAACCATTCTCCCTGCAAAATAAAAGAACCCGAATAGCGGAACAATTGCCCAAATCATTTCGTCTGATGATTTATAAATTCCACTCCTCAAGAACAGTAATATATTTTTTTAACTCGAAAGGTAGAAAAGCAAAGTTAACCTTGGAAGAATTTGAACACAGAGCACAATGAACCGGAACAAAAAAGCACTAGAATACAATGTATAACTAATCAACAGATACTATTGATTTATAATTAAATTATGGACACAACGAAGCACTTATTTTCTAATCTCAGTATGCAAAATCCTGGTTACTAATTTAGTTTCTATGATATTACTGCGAAGTTTGAAGTCAACTTTGAGTCAGCAGACCAATGAATAAAGGCGTTTTAACTGTACAAGTTGACGCATATTATCTAATTGCTGGAGTTCTTCCTTCTTTAAGAAAGTAGGCTGTGTGCTGAGAAAGATTTGGTCGTTTCATCTAGCAGGTCAATTGATTGTTTAAATGTTTGCCTACTGAATCCAACTGGTTATACAGGTGTGACTAACTGAACTTAACGCAAGTTTTGCACTTATCCAATAGAAAGCCTAAACTCAGAATTACAAGCAACAGAAAACCTCGCCAATGAGACACTGCTGCCACAGCCTTCGCTAATTGGGTATAACAGATTATATTAGCTGATTGCAATTAAACGCACTTGACTATTTGTATTTTCGTATGGATGCTCAAATACCAAATTCCGCTTACGCCCGGATATCAAACCACCAATACTGTTGGCAATTATTATTTGGGCTCCGAAAAGGTAAATAATTTTGATTTGCCTCAATGTGTTCCTTTCTTTTGTCCTTGAGTGCGCTGTGTGTGATATGACTATATATGTGTGTGTGTCTGAGTTTGCGCCTGTGTTCTTTGTGAAATAACAAAATTGAATATTTCATCATACTATGGCACATTCCTTACTGGACAGCAGCTGTACAAATTGAGAGAAACTCAACCATGTCAAAAGTTCCAAACTTTTGAAGATACAATTTTCTTTTGAGAGAGTTTTGGCGGTTAATTTTGGGAGCTCGAGTGGCCTTGAAGACGTTCTTCCATTGGTTTGTAACAGTTCTTGAAGACATATAGAGTGTTATGTGTATTGGATTTATTAGTGGTAAATTGAAATTAACTTTATAATCAGTAATACTGGAAGATTCTGTGTTTGTCTCGGCGATGATTACCCTGTTTTTTCGAACAACTAAATATCTATTCATGAAATTGATGTGAATGTGGCAGAATATCCCACAGACAATGAGTATCAATTACGCAATTCTCGGGCTGAATTAGCGTGACTCGGGGTGACAAAACTGTTTCTTTGAATTAAGAGCGAGAGAGGGGACAGAGAAAATGGTCACTAATACTGGAATCTACTTCATATATCGATCTCGGTGAGATGTGAATTCAGAGTGCAGAGACAATGAACGAGCTTTACAAAGCATTTTAACCGAGTGTGTTAAAACGCCTTCTTTTGACGAAATTTATACAGCTGTGATTAGATGCCTAGGTCACATTGTGAAAACAACTATATTAAATGGATCGTCTCTATATCTTGACGTTCTGTATTTCCGTTGTTCGATCAACGAAACTAACTTCGCAATGTATTATAGTTAAGAGTTAACTATTCCACAAATATTTTGGAGCCTTAATGCAGTCCTCAAACACACTCAGCATGTTATAATGTTAGACAACATTTACACAATCAATTTACAGCTGCAATCCAACCAACAGGATTTAATTTTTAAAATGTTAAGATTTGTTGTTAATTTCTACATATTTTTTTTACTTTTGTCTTTTTTAGATTTCTGTTTTAAATTTAACATTTTTAAACTATCGTTTTTTTAATTATGTTTTTAAACACTTACATTTTAAAACTGTTTTCAAAATATCTGCGTTTTAGGATTTATTTTTCCAAATTTCGTTATTTAATTTTTTAAAACTAACTTTTCCTGATTATCTTCCCTTTTTTGTAGTTTGTTCATTTTCAATATGAAAATTAGTTATTTGTTTATTATTTTATTCTAAATCTCCAATCTCTGTATGTCTTGTTTATATTTTTTCATTTTCTTTCTATTAAGCTTACGAAAGGATAGTGGAAACCTCACAACTAACATTACGTAATGTAATAAAGTTTTAATCTGAGAATTTAAGAAGGATTCAATCCACAACAAGGCTAGTTTTAGAAAACAGAGTTGTCAGAATAGGCAACAAACAGCAGGCAACGCTGCTGTTCAGAAATCTACACAGTTGTAACTGTATTTAGCTATAGGTGTCGGTAGCGATGACCTCTATCGAAGAATCTGAAAATTCATAATTTATCTTGGGAAAAATGAGGAAACTTCAGCAGTGATTTCCCGTTGCGATCTACTAGTTTATTTACTGATTACTCGGCTAGTCTCCTGGTCTCGAGACAGAAGGGTGTATTTAACTCTTAGATGGGAAAGCAGATTCATGTGACAGCATGGCATATCAACACACCGGTGAGCCTGTGTAGCTTTCCCAAAGCTAACTCTCTTCTACGCCTTAGTCACAATGCCATCTACAATTTACTACATAACTGAGGCCCTTGTCAGGTACTAACTCTCCGAGCCAGAGCGATACTAGTCAGAGGGTCGTGTTTAATGCGTTCTTGAGCAGAGGGTGTGTGTGTGTGTGTGTGTGTAAAGTTCTTGAGAGAGCTCAGGCCAATCACTAACAAAGCGACAAGACGTTTTGAGTTAAGAGAGTTTTTGATGTTTGCAAATATGTGGCTGAGTTGCTGTGTTGGTTGAACTATCGATGCATACACCAAAGTGGGCCCATCAATTCACATAAGAATTTCTGGTGGAGAATTTTTCGAGGGTTTTACAAATTTTGGCTGTGCCACTAATACATTGGAGTTGGAGAATCCGCATCAGTTTCTTTTGCTCTTTTTCCATGATATAGCTTGGTACCAGTGACGTCCAAACTCATTTCTACAGCTGAGTGAACTGGAAGCAACATGAAAATAAAGTGCCTTGTTCAAGAACACAACACACAACCCGGTTCGGAAATCGAAGTCACTAATTCATGATCATGATCATGAGCCCGACGCTCTAACCACTGAGCCTTCACATAACAAAAAAAAAATGAAATAACTAATAAAAAGCATGTATATTAAAGGGAGTATATTCATAAGGCAATAGTTGCATCAAGATTTTATTACAGGAAAAAGTGAAAGTTGTTGATGGTCGTTAATCAGTCCGTATTGAGTGATCGAACTCAATGACCAACAGTATACCAAACACGACCAATCTGTCCAATCTGTTCTTTTTTTTTTTTTTCTTCATTTTATTACCTTAGTGAAATGAGTTCACGTATACCTTTATTTTTTCTCTTTGAAAGAAAATACGATGTTATTGGAAGATTTAACTGTTGAATATATAGACGAGCGAGACAGCAGTTGCTATCCGACGATTATTATTACAGAAAATATACAATGTAACCTCCATTAATACATTACGTTACGCGATCACTAGATGTTACCATAACCAGTTTACGTTCAAGCTGTCAGCGATTTATCATATATGTTCATAGCACCGAAACGTGCAATGGTTGAACACGTAAAGAACACGAAACAGGTTTATAAACAGGTTTATAACTATCCACTTGCCGTTTCATCTTTCATGCATGTTGAGGGTAAAAACCATGGGCTTACCTTATTAATTTCTCAAAAGAGTCGCAAATTTGATAAATTGATTATTACACTCAATATTGAATGCAAAATTTTTTGCAGTTTTATTGCAGTAGGTTTATAAATCATTGTCTTAATTATTCTCACCGTTACTTTACGATCTCGATTTTTTTTCACATACACACGTTCAATACAAACACAGGCACACGAACATATATATATATATATATATATATATATATATATACACATATACATACATGCATACATATACCAGCACATATATATTTACGTACATGTACACATGCATAGACTCACAAACATGCGCGCGCACACACACGCATATATATATATATATATATATATATATATATATATATATATATATACACACACACATATATACACGGTTGAACGTGTGTGTATGTGTGTATGTATGCCTATGTTCGTGCGCGTACGTGAGCATCCTGTTCTCAAAAGCATGTGTATAAGCCATTAAATGCATTCGTTTTGATACAACATGCTGGCGTTTTTATATAATATATTATATAAGGCAAGTGTGAATCTCCGTGCTTATTTGTATATATAATATGCGGTCTGTCTATGCATCTGTGTGTACGTGTCTGAGTGTGTATGTTTATATGTGCGTGTTTATATGTACACATTTATTTATTTTTTTTTTCACTGGAGGTTTAGATATATTTTTAAGCGTAGAAGGAATTTCTTCGTGCCTACACATGTTCATAGCTTTTGTTTCTTATATACATCTTTATATTTGCATGCATACATGCACACTAAGCCTTGGAATGTACGTATGCATATATATAAGTACGTATATACATCTACACACACTCACACACACACACTTACATACATACGCGCGCACAAACACACTACACACGCTCAAATACGTACACGCATAATTCGATCAGTTTTTTTGTTCTCATCTAATTTTTTTGTCTTTATTTACATGATATTTACTCGAAGAATCGGTTTCCACCAGATGACGCATTAAATGGTACATTTGAAGAAATATAGGAACAACATCTGCTACAGAGCCTGGAGAAATTCCAGCCTTCGGGGCACAAAGTAACCGGCCATCACTACTTTTAATAGATCAGCGCGGAATCAACGGTACCATTATGTCATATTTCCAAACAAGTGTATTGGTCTGACTTCCTTAAACCAAAGATCTTAGTTCATTTTTTTTATTTAGCTTTTTAAATGTATTTTTTATATATTTTATTGGCACGCTATTGTTGGAATCTTTCTTGTACATGTTCTTTTTTGTTGGGTTTTGTTTTTGTTTTTTTGTATTCACGTTCTTTTTTTTTTTTCTTAACATTTTCGTATCCTCTTCAGCTGAAAATATAATTTTCATGCGTTCGAAAAAGCAAAACATAAAACGATTTTCTTCTGGCCACTCAGAATATATTACATATACATTTGCACAAACACATGCGCAAATACACACACACATATAAATACACATACAAACCAATATGGATAATATACACACACACACACACACACACACACGCACGCATATACACATATGTGTGAATATGCAATATTGCATATTTATGCGGGTCTTTTCCTTTTTCTTTTTTTTTTTTTGTTTTCATCTTTCTGCTATTCAACTTGTTCTTGCTTTTATCTACATTTCTCGATAAATACATATAAATACACATATATACAAACTCACATGCATGCAAGCACGCACAAACGCATAACGTATATACATACATACATACATGTACACATATGTACATGTATATATATATATATATATATATATATATATATATGCATGTATATATATATATATATATATGTATATGTTTGTATTTGAATGTATGTATGTATGTATGTATGTATGTATGTATGTATGTATGTATGGAAGAGAGAGGAAGAGAAGGAGAGAGGGGCGCAGAAAGAAATAAAAGATAAAAAAATAATATAAAGGAATAAAAATATGAAGATAGAGATAGATAAAAAGAAGGAAGAGAGAGCAGGCATACTTATACATTATGACGGCTGTTGGTTCCATAAAGAATATTGATGGGTTTTGATTATCTAAGAATTGAATGAAGGGGAAGAAAACAAGGGACAATGTGTCTAGAAATAGGAATCACCAAGTATTATAGATCGAAGAATCTGTCGAATGTAATATGTAGGAAAGCTGTACGAGTGTATACAGGCGTATAAGCAGACAACCAATTATCGGAGAATGCATCTAACGACACATGTAACTATGCTGAAAGCGGCTGCATATGAATGATGATGCACTTACAAACACACACGTTCATATCTCTCTCTGATTTCTCTCTCTCTTCCTTCTCTCTGTCTCTCTGTCTCTCTCTCTCTCACACACACACTTTCTCTTTCACTTTGTATTATATATATATTCTTTCATTTATATATGTATTTAATCATGTAGTTGTATTATGATACGCATAGCACGTACCTCTTTCTCTTTCTCTTTCCCTCTCTTTCCCTCTTTCTCTGTTTATATACACAGACACAAATACTAACACACTCACGCATACGCATACGTACATATATTCTTAGTCATCATACAAGCACATGCATTCACACTCAGACCCATGTGTCTGTATGTGTGTGTATGTGTGTGCGTATGTGTGCGAAGGCGTGCGTGTGTGTATGAATTTCTCTATGTGTATAGTACGATAGCTATGTTTATTGTAGTTATTGCAAGAAGTTATAAACTATTTATACGGTTATATTCTATACCCAATTCTAAATATATACACATAAGTGCTCACTTATACACACATAGCTATAACCCCTCGCTTGCTTCCTTTATGTATGTTTGTTTATATTTATATATATATATATATATATATATATATATATATATATATATATATATATATATATACACGTACTCACGCATATACTCGTGTATATTCATATTTTTATGAGTATGAGTGTATGCGCCCGTGTGTGTGTGTGTGTATGTGTGTGTGTGTGTGTGTGTGTGTGTGTGTGTGTGTGTGTGTGTGTGTGTGTGTGTATGTGTGTGGGGTGGAAGCGTGACATTCCAAGCTATACAAGAGTATAAATGTTTATACATTGCTATGTGGGTACAAAAATGTATTTACGACTCCACTGGAAATTTCGACAGTGCTTATTCATGTTAGAATGAAATTAACGTATAAAACGATGGTATGGATAACATCGCCACCGCCACCACAATATCACCACATACTTCCAATTAGCACCAGCAAAACAATAATCGCTAACATCAACATCAACATCAACATCAATATCATCGTCACCACCTACCCTTAAAGCCACCTCCTCGATTTACTCCCCAAATCACCTTCTTAATAACACAAGCAGCGATACCATCTCCGCTACCACCACCACCATCACAACTACAAAAAACACTACTACTACTACTACTACTACTACTACTACTACTACTACTACTACTACTACTACTACCGTTGTTGCTGCTACTATTACTACTACTAGAACTACTACTACCACTAGTGTTGCTACTGTTACTACTACTACCACCATTGTTGCTTCTACTACTACTACTACTACTACTACTACTACTACTACTACTACTACTACTACTACTACTACTATTACTGCAACCGTTGCAACAACTGCTACTACTACAACAACTACTACTACTACTGCAAATATTGCGAGCATTGTTGCTACTACTACTACTACTACTACTACTACTACTACCGTTGTTGCTGCTACTATTACTACTACTAGAACTACTACTACCACTAGTGTTGCTACTGTTACTACTACTACCACCATTGTTGCTTCTACTACTACTACTACTACTACTACTACTACTACTATTACTGCAACCGTTGCAACAACTGCTACTACTACAACAACTACTACTACTACTGCAAATATTGCGAGCATTGTTGCTACTACTACTACTACTACTACTACTACTACTACTACTACTACTACTACTATTACTTCTACTACTACTACCACCACTTCTACTACTACTACAGCCATCACCATCGCCATCACCACCATCACTTTCAGCATAACTACCAACACCACCATCACCAAAACCACCACCAAGAAGACCATTACTGATATCAACACCACCATCACCACCACCACCATCACCACAACAACCATCACCACCACCACCACCCCCATCAGCATCAGCAACAGCAACAACAACCGTAGTGCCGTCAGCAACACCACTGCATTCTTAGACTCCACTACTATCTCCACCACCACCATCACCGCTACTATCACCACCAGCAATGAAACTACCACCACGACTACCTCCAACACGACAATCTCTACCTCAGTACGATACAACTACCACGAAACACGTTATTAGTCAATAACGGAGTTTCGAAGAGGCTTCATTACCGATTAGAAAT
The DNA here is from genome assembly GCF_046866305.1 of Octopus bimaculoides. Lineage (NCBI taxonomy): Eukaryota > Metazoa > Mollusca > Cephalopoda > Octopoda > Octopodidae > Octopus > Octopus bimaculoides. The sequence continues at coordinate 82,437,375 of NC_142932.1, forward strand.
AATAGCCAAATATCTGTCATTACATCAGTGTCTTTCAGCAACAACAACAAAAAAAGAAAATAATAATAATAGTAATAATAATAATAGTAATAATAATAATAATAATAATAAATGCCCTGGTGCATTATCAGACAGTCGCTCCCATGGCTTCTGATCTCAATTGAGTGGAAATGTTATCAACAACAACAACAACAACAATGGCAACAACAACAACAACAACAACAACAACAACTATAATAATAATAATAATAATAATAATAATCCTTTCTACTAAAGACACAAGTTCTAAAATTTGTGAGAAAGAGAGTAGTCGAGTACATTAACCCCAATATTTCAATGTATCGACCCCAAAAGGAAAAGTCGACCTCGACAGAATTCGAACTCAGAACGTACGGGAGAGCGAAATACCGCTAAGCAATTCGTCCGGCGTGCTAACGATTCTGCAAGCTCGCCGCCTTAATAATAATAATGATGATGATACTAATAATAATAATATGGAGTCTAAAAACGGAAACAATTCCTGTCATATTGGGCGCATTAGGTATAATAAAAAAATATTCAGAGAAATACATAACAAAAAAAGCAGGACTAACAAATATATGTAACATACCGAAAATAGTACTACTAGGCACTGCACACATCCTACGCAAAACACTTTCAATACAGTAACCATAAGAGAATCACAGCAAACCACAGCACATGTCCAAGGCACACAGAGCTGCGCTCAGTAGTGAAGTGAAAGCACGTTATAAAAATAAGACTACTGACTAATAATAATAATAATAATAATAATAATAATAATAATAATAATAATAAGAAGAAGAAGAAGAAGAAGAAGAAGAAGAAGAAGAAGAAGAAGAAGAAGAAGAATGCAGTACCAGGCAGTGGCTCTCGTGGCTTCTCATCTTAACTGACTGGAAGTGTTATCATGTACATTGTTTTGTCTTGGTATGAAAGATGAGCTACAGCAAATATTCTGCTCAATACCACAGATTTGCTTGTCAGTTGTTTGACTTTAACCAGCATGTCCTTTTGTGGAAGACGATATGTGCATCTCTGATCACGAGCAGAAGTAGTAGGGGAGCATCATAGCCATCTGCTGAGAGGAATTGTTTGGGGTTTGAATAATTCACCTCCGGAAACATGGGTATTTCATTCAACATCCTTAAACAACTATTATTCAGGGACATTTTGAGCGGGATGAGCTAATCGATCTGAAGAAAATTCTAACTGGGCCCCACCTGCAAGGTCATGTGCTGTATACTGGGTTTCGTATATTTTACCCCAGTGTTACTTTGATGGCAATGCACTGCTCTCTCACTCAATAATAATAATAGTAATAATAATAATAATAATAATAATTATTATAATAATAATAATAATAATAATAATAATAATCCTTTCTACTATAGCCACAAGGCCTGAAATTTGGTGGAAGAGGCTTGTCAATTTCATTGACCCTTCAGCACATGACTGGTACCTATTTTCTCTTGACTGGTACAATCCTTTCTGCTAAAACACAAGGCCTGAAAATTGGTAGCGGATGGAAAGGATTAGTTGATTACATCCACCCCAGTACACAACTCCCCGTATCAACGCCGAAAGGATGAAGTGCAAAGTCGACTTCGGTGGAATTTGAATTCAGAATATTAAGGACGGGCGAAAACCAGCCGTTGACGATTCTGCCAGCTCACCGCCTTATCTCAAGACGTGTTGGATGACATGGTTGCTGGTAGATAACGATAATGATGATGATGACGATGACGACGACGACGACGACGACGACAACGACGATGATGATGATGATGACGATGATGACGACGACTATGACAATGATGATGATGACGGTAATGATAATTATTACGATAATAATGATATCGATGATGAGGATGTTGATGAGGATAATGATAATGATGATGATGAAGATGACGACAGAGGGCGAGGAAATGCGATAAAATGAAGAAAGGGAGGAGGGGTAAATATGAGGAAAAGAGAATAACTTCAAGATAAAACTTAAAAAAATATAAAAGATCACACAAAGGAGGAAGAGGAAAAGTTCATGACGGAGAGGGAGAGAATGAGACGGGAGGGATAGTGGGAGAATGGGAATGAAGGGAAGAAGTGAGGTAACTGCAATGACATAATCATGATCATGAAAATTATTTGGTAAGAGCAGCGCGGATATGTGGTAAGGGCACAGTAAAGGCACAGGGGAGACTAGAAATGAGGATACGTGTACACTGTAAGAAGCTTGATATGTGTGTGTGTGTGTGTGTGTGTGTGTGTGTGTGTGTGTAAATAGATAGAGAGATATAGAGATATTGAGAGAGAGAGAGATACATACGTATGCATAAATACACATTCTCACACACACACATACACATACACACTCACATATATACCTGCTTGTATGTATATAACATATATATGATTATGTGCATATATGTGTATGTATACACGCACGAACGCACACGTACACATACACACACAAAGATATATATATATATATATAAGTACACATATATACATATATATATACATGCGTATATGTATAAACATATGTATGTGAATATGTATATATATATATATATATATATATATATATATATATGTGCATACATATATGTTATATATGTAAACATACAGACAATACATGTACATGTATAAACAAATACATATTATACCGTGTGTGTGTGTGTGTGTGTGTGTGTGTGTGTGTCTGTGTGTGTGTGTGTGTGTGTACAATGTATGATAGAACATGCTCACAGCTGATATGAAGACGGGCAACAAAGAGCAATATGCATGCAACTAAGTTGTTAGAACTTTCTTGGTTTCACACAGCTTGCCTGCCTGTAGGTGGACCTCATTCTCTGTGGGTGGTCTTTCCGTTTCCAGTACACTTAACACTGGAATCACGCCGCTTTATTTCTTCTTCTTCTTACCAATATAAACATCTGTTCGCCAGATAATAGCTGTCTTGTCTATTTTCATATAACCTCACATTGATTACGTTCTTCAGATTTTACGATACACTTCGCCCGTTTTTTAGAATGGTTCGGTCCTCGTTGAAATAACCGGTAATATCTTCATTATTGTTCGGTAGTGGAAGCACGACGGAGGTTAGATTTTGTGAATCTACGAACAAAATACATTTTACAGAGTTAAATCTCTTTAAGGTATGTATTGAAATACAGTCAGGATTGACGTTGACTTTTATCTGTGGCAAGAGAAGAGAGGGTTATAAAATTTAGATACCGACAAGAGAAAATATCGAGAAAATGAAATAGGAACGCAAAATGCCAGCAGTCAATTTATCGACTTTCAAAATACTTGCAAGATGAAATGATAGCAAGACATAACGCCGACCAAACTGAATGACAGCAAGATACAACGCCACCAAAACACAATGGCAGCAAGACAACTCCGTCAAGATAAAATAATAGTGGATTGTAAATGACAATAAGACAAGCAATGGAAACACATGATGTCATCAAAATAATAAGGCAGTATAATGTAATGCTGTCAAAGGAAAATGACCAAATATCGGCAAGACAAAAATATTGTTAAAAATACAATACCGTCAAAACAGAAGGTTGGCAGACATAACTTTGTCAAACTAAAACAATGACATTGATATAATGACATTGATATAATGACATTGATATAATGACATTGATATAATACTATCAAAAGAAAATGTGGGAAAGCGATAACGCAGTAAAGACAATATTGCCACAACACAGTACCGTCATGAAGGAATGATGATGGCAAGGCATGATAACGTCTTGATAAAATGACGGTAAGATGCAATGCCATCAAGACAATAGATTGGCAGGGTATGATACCATGAGGAAATAATGCTTTCGATACTAAAATAAAAACGGCAAAATGTATTGCTGCCAACATAAAGTGACGGCATGACTTGACTTGACGCCGTAAAGACAAAGTTACTGGTAAATCATAATGCCGTTACCAAAATATAAAGACAAAGTATCGGTAAGATATAATGCTGTCAAAATATAATGGCGGCAAATTTGGGGTAAGGCAAAATAACGATAAGCTTACTTCCCAACCACATGGGCAAGCGTCTTCTATTGCAGCCTTGGGCCAACCAAAGCTTTGTGAGTGGATTTGGCAGACATATATACATATATATATATATATATATATATATATATATATATATATATATATATATATGTATATATATATATATATATATATATATATATATATATATATATATATATATATATATATATATATATATATATATATATATATATATATATATATATATATATATATCATTATAAATATACAGGGATTAGCAATTGAGTTGCTTCTCCAACATACTGAAAATTTAGAAATAGCAGTCAAAGAACTACTGATTCCAAACTACAAATTTTTCTCTAAAGTGGATGGCGATATCTATGGCACACATAGAACAAAAAACCGGAGGGAAAAGCGTAAACAAACCAAGCCTTTAGTTAATTGGATACGAATCGTTTCATGGTTAAGTGAATGGAAATTTCACTATTCCAATCTTCAGCCCAAATTTATCAGAATATTTGGGCTGAAGATTGGAATAGTGAAATTTCCATTCACTTAACCATGAAACGATTCGTATCCAATTAACTAAAGGCTTGGTTTGTTTACGCTTTTCCCTCCGGTTTTTTGTTCTATGTGTGCCATAGATATCGCCATCCACTTTAGAGAAAAATTTGTAGTTTGGAATCAGTAGTTCTTTGACTGCTATTTCTAAATTTTCAGTATGTTGGAGAAGCAACTCAATTGCTAATCCCTGTATATTTATAATGATAAATAGTTTTACAGATAAAGGTTTTTTTCATACTGAACTACTTGGCAAAATTGTTAATTATTAATTCTATTATTAATTGACGATTCTCTGCCCTTATTCTTGTATATATATATATATATATATATATATATATATATATATATGTATATGTATGTATGTACATATATATAATGTTTGTGTATCTGTGTTTGTCCCCACCATCGCTTGACAACCGATGTTAGAGTGTTTATATCCCGGTAACTTAGCGGCTTGGCACAAGACCGATAGAATAAGTGCTAGGCTTACAAACTTTAAGTCCTGGTGTCAATTTGTTTGACTAAAGATCGGACTCCAGCATCGCCGCAGTCAAATGACTGAAACAAGTAAAAGAATAAAAGAAAAAAGACGTGCTGAAAGTCAAAATGTCAACAATGAAAATTCCGAGGGTTTTCAATTCGTAAAAATTATTTTATGAAAATAATTCGTTTTGAAATTGGAGTAATTTATTAAATAGAGAAGGTAGCAAAATATAAATATTTAGCACTTTAAATAAACTTTGTTTCTCCCGGTGAATGGCAGTGTGTTTATATTTACAAATCAGCTTTAATATTATTGCTGGATGTGAGAGTATGACAAATGTATAATACTTCGAACATTTAAAAATTGTTGCATACTGTTGGGTCTCTTGTGACGCCAAGTTTCTTATATTTCTTCCCATTATTCATGGAAAATTCCTTTCTCAAAAATGTTTTTCTCTTAAGCTATGTCGTTCCCATTATAAGAGGTTGTATATATTTTTATTTCCTAACTTTATCCATATGCTCGCGTTTTTTATTAATATACATACATTTCTATACCATTTATTTTCAATTAGTATGCATCCAGTAAAAGCGGGTGGCCTAATGGTTATGGATTGTATTCACAATTGCTAAATCATGGGTTCTATTCCAGGACCTGCTGGCGCATTATGCGCTTCAGGAAAACACTTCATTTCGCGTTGCTATGCTAGTGAGAGAGTGGCAGAATCGTTGGCGAGTTGGTGGAGATGCTTTGTGGTATAACTTCCGGCTCCCTACAATATGAGTTCAAATCCCACCTGCTTGCAAACGGCAATAGAAAAACAGTCCAGTACTCATTCCAAATCTAGTCATGGTCGCCGAAGTTACAGTAATCTATGTAACGCAGCAGGAGAGGGTACGAACACATCCAGGTCGTATAAAGAGTGCTGGAGAAGTTGCTCGTGTAAAGGACGTGCCCAAGTGCAGAACACCGTTACACAATAGCATGCATACGATATATAATCTTCCACATCCATCCCTTAATCAATCCAACGCCTTCAAATAGAGAGTAAGCATTGTCATAAATGAAATCCGACTGGTTTAAATTCTTTATAGCATCCGAACATAGGTGCAGGAGTCGCTTTGTGGTAAGTAGATTGCCTCCCAGCCACATGGCTCTGAGTTTTGTCCCACTGTGGCAATGTAGGCAAATGTCTTCTGCTATTGACTTGGGTCGACCAAAGCTTTGTGAGTGTATTTGGCAGATGGAAACTGAAAGAAGTCCGTCATATATATGTGTGTTTATGTGTGTGTGTGTTTGTCCCCCACCACCACTTGGCAACAGGTGTTGCTATGTTTATGTCACCGTAATCTCGCGGAAATCGAAACAATAAGTACCAGACTTTAAACAAGCAATAAAGTACTGGGCCCCATTCATTCGACTAAAATTCTTCAAGGCAGTACCCCAGCTCTGCCGCAGTCTAATATATACACCATAATATAATATAACATATATTATATTGTGTTATATTACATCATATTGTATTATATTATATTATAGTATAGTATAGTATAGTATATTCACATAGATAGATAGAGAGAGAGAGAGAGAGAGAGAGAGAGAGAGAGAGAGACAGAGACAGAGAGAGACAGAGAGAGACAGAGAGAGACAGAGAGAGACAGAGACAGAGAGAGACAGAGAGAGAAAGAGAGAGAGAGAAAGAGAGAGACAGAAAGAGAGAGACAGAAAGAGGGAGAGAGAAAGAGAGAGAGAGAAAGAGAGAGAGAGAGAGAGAAAGAGAGAGAGAGAGAGAGAGAAAGAGAGAGAGAGAGAGAGAAAGAGAGAGAGAGAGAGAAAGAGCTTGGTAGGTAGATAGATAGCTAGCTAGCTAGCTAGATAGATAGATAGATAGATAGATAGATAGATAGATAGATAGATAGATAGATAGATAGATAGATTTAGACTGCAGTTATTACTTATTCGAGGCTAAGTCTTCATTTCGTAGCAATGATATACACCTGCCTGCACTTCCCAAAGAAGTAGGTGGAGAAAAAAAAAGCTAGAAACAGAGATTTGGGGTGAATCTTCTACAACGAAGATACTGTGATAAAAAAATATCACAAATATATGTGTGTGTGCGTTCATGAATGTGTTTACATGCTTGTATATGAGTGTGTGTGCATGTATGTGTGTGTGCGTGTGTATACACATATGTCGTATGAATCTACTTGAGTCTATTTTCGTTTACAAAATTTTCACTGATCCCTTCTGCGCAAATATTTACAATTGTTATTGCATATATTGGAACACAATTTTCTCTAATATATATGTCAAGATAAAAACTACGAGGCTAAGTACCAGCGCTTTTTTTTTTTCACTGGGTAACAACACCCGTCATAAATAAAGGAGCGGGTAGTCGTAATGTAAATTACAAGCAGCTGCAGCAGATACACGCATACATATTTAACTGTCTGTATGCATACACATATGTACATTGTGTATATATGAATATATATATATGTGTGTGTATAATAATAACACACACACGGACACATACACGCATAACTAAACATATATATACGCACGCGCGCGGAGACATAAATGTAGAGACATACAGAGCAATAGATAGATAGATAGATAGATAGATAAATAGATAGATAGATAGATAGATAGATAGATAGATAGATAGATAGATAGATAGATAGATACAGAGGAAGCAGTTTTTCTCTTAGATATACCCTAAAAATCACGATTGTGTTGTAGTTTAAACTTTCTTCTAAAGCATTTGTTTTTATTTTTTCATGTTTTTATATATCAAGATTGCTTTGCATTTTGTTTGGAACAGTAATATTCCAAAACGATAATTATGATTTTTTCGACTTGTAATATGGCCAAATCTATAATCATCGTTTCTTAACCTTCATAAACTCGTCGTCAGAAGAAAGTGATGTTAATTTGTATTACCCCACAACTCATAATAGATTTGCGCAGGCGTGGCCGTGTAATAAGAAGTTTGCTTCCCAACCACATGGTTCTGGTTTCAATCCTACGATGTAGCACTTTAGGCAACTGTCTTCTAGTATAACTTCAAGCCGAGCAAAGCCTTGTGAGTGCATTCGGTAGACAGAAACTGGAAGAAGTTCGTCGTATATATATATGTGTGTGTGTCTGTGTCTGTGTGTGTGTAAGCGTGTGTGTGTGTCTTTATGTCTGTGTTTGTCCCCCACCCCGCCGTCTGACAACCGGTGTTGATGTGCTTACGTCCCCATATTTTAGCGCTTCAGCAAAAGAGAGCGATAGGATAAATATCAGACATGAAACAGAGAGAGAGAGAGAGAGAGAGAGAGAGAGAGAGAGAGAGAAAGAAAGATGCATGTCAGGCTTCTTTCAGTTTCTGTCTACCAAATCCAGTCAGAAGTTTTTGGTTTGCCTAAGGCTATAGTAGAAGAGACTTGCACAAATTTCCACGCAGTGCGACGAAATTCTGAGCCATGTGATTAGGAAGCAAGCTACTTACTATGCAGCCACGACAGCGCATATGATATGTTTATTATTTCTTAACATTTTGTAGTTTTATGAATATCGCTCCTCTCATAAATTGCCTATATTTATGTAGAGTACTGTACAGAATACATGTGTTTCTATTAATATTTCCTGTACAGTGTTTTGTTGGTGAGGTGAATTGCATTCCAGTAACGCTTTCTTGTCAGCACATTATAAGCGACGGGCGTGAGATGCGCTTGTATAGATAAATAGAAAGATAGATTTTGGCCATAGAGTATAGCATATTCTTCCTCCACTTGTCCATGCTTACAATACCGCCACTACCTATATTTATGGATTAAACTTTTGTGCTACTAAATGCGAGATGGTGCTTCGATTTCATTGTGTTGGCTGCTGGTACAACACGATATATATGATGGCTTGATCTGCACTGCATTCACTTTTTTCACCCTTCTTTTGCTACTCCACAAAGTCACTAAGCCCCAGAACAGAGTTAAATAATATTTGGTATGTTTTAAGAAACCTTTAAGCTATGCAAATGAGAAGTGAGGCAAACTGTATAAAGATAAACAAAGCTAGTATAAACAAATCTAAGTTATAGTATTATCTTTCATGCTTCTATAATATTTCGGAAAAGATTCTCCTTGTCAAATATGAGAAAGAAAATAATCCATGAGTTTGGAGAAAAGCGTTATTAGCGGTATCCTTTTCTGGTGTGTTTGCATATATGTATGTATAAAATATTTAAAACTATCATAGGTCTTTAGTTACTTGTTGTTTAACTCGAACTCAGGCCTCTAATCAAGGATTTAGCCGTTCTGACCACCCTTGCTTATGTAGCAATGGTGTATCTTTATTTTTTCCAATGTATTCTTATCTTTTCTAATTTGTCTTTTGAATATGTTGATGCCGCTTAGGCTCCGGCATTAACATAAGTCTGTGACTTCTGTGAGACAAATTGTGCAAATAAATACTGGCACCTAACGAGTAGGCTACACACGTTCGATTCTTCACTGAAGTCAACTCACAAAAACGTGAAACCTCTAATGGAAATTTTAAAAAACTATGAACGTCACAGCATCCTACAACTTTTCAATAAATATAGGTCACTATGTCAAGGGGAGACATATATCCAAGAGATTGTGTATCTGCCCCTTCAAGGTCAATATTGTATTATAATCCGTTTTTTGTTTGGAACTAATTACTTCGCGAAACGAATTATTTCATAAAAGTATTGATTAAATTTATGTCGAAACGTAAAAGCAAAATAAATACTGGCTTCCTTCACTGGTATTGTCGAGATAATTGGTTGTCGCCATGAAAATTAACTGGTTTCCTTCATTGTATGAAGAGAATGTTAAAGAAAGATGTGGGTGAGAGTAGGAAGAGAAAAGGTACGAGAAGTGAAATGAAAAACCGCAAAATATGGAAAGGAAAAAAAATTGAATAAATAAATATGTCAAGAGAGGGAGAAAAACGTCTAAGAGAAAAAATGGTTTAAAATGGGTTGGATGTCTTGGAAAGAATATAAAATATGAGAAAGAAATAAGGAATCAGATATAAACAGAATGGCATATGTGTTTGAAAAGGAAACAGAATGATATTGAATACACATGCAGGCATAGACATATATGGATACATATAAGAACGGGTCTCAATGTGTGTGAAAGTGTGTACTCCTGTGTGTGTGTGTATGTGTGTGTGTGTGTGTGTGTGTGTGTGTGTTTGAGTGTATGTGTTATGTGTGTAGCTTTTGACGTACAATTCTCTTTTAAAGCTAGATCTCTCTGAATAAATGCTCACAGATACATGCATACATACATACATACATACATACATACATACATGCATACATACATATATTTTATATAGGTAAAGTATTTATTAGTAAATGCAAGTGTTTATACGCGGGTGTATATATTGTGGTGTGTGTATATGTACATATGTACAAATAAACGCACTGATACATATGTGTCTGTGTGTCTGTGTGTATGTGTGTGTGCAGGAACATTATGCGTGACTATATATTTGTATGTTTATGTATTTGTTTATGGGTGTATATGTGTGTATTGATATGCATATGGGTGTTCGTGTGTGTCTGTATGTATGCGTATAAGTTCGTCCGTACACGTATTTGTGTATATATATATATATATATATGTATATACATATATATATATATATATATATATATATATATATATATATATATATATATATATATATATATATATATATATATATATATAATTATGTGTATTTCTTCTATCTTAATGAATAAAAATTCTTCTGATAGAATAAATGGGTTAATAGAAACCAATGTAGCAAAGAACACAAAATAACTGTGGTTTGTTCCTGTTTTTAAGGCAGGAACTCCTTGAGATTTTGGGTATTTGAGTATATTTAAGAATTTAAGGAATGGAGAAAACGCATGTTATAATTGCATACTTTATTCCTACATATGTTTCAAAGAATTACAACCTGCGTGATCCATAGGGATCTTTGATATCAAAATTGTAACTTTCTCATCAGGGAAAGCATGGGAATCATCTTAAACGTAAGACATTATGACCGATTATGAAAGCAATAGATGGATAAGGTTATGACTTGATGAGAAGGTTACAATTTTAATATCAAAGATCCGTATGGATCACACAGGTTGTAATCCTTTGAAACATATGTAGGAATAAAGTATGCAATTATAACATGCGTTTTCTCCATTCCTTAAATTCTTATATATATATATATATATATATATATATATATATATTTATATATATATATATATATATATATATATATATATATATATATATATATATATATATAAATATATATATATATAAATATATATATATGTATATATATATATATATATATATATATATATATATATATATATATATATATATATATATATATATATATATATATATATATATATATATATATATATATATATATATATATATATACACATATGCCTATATATATATATATATATATATATATATATATATATATATATATATAGGGATATGTATATGGGTGTTCGTGTGTGTCTGTATGTATGCGTATAAGTTCGTCCGTACACTTTGAATTGTTATTACCTAATGCTCAAGTCTACTGTCAGCAATTAGAGCGTTTGAACCAAGCTTTGAAGAAAAAAAGACCTGCTTTAGTGAATCAGAAAGGAGTAATGTTTCATCAGGACAATGCGTGACCCCACACTGCAAAGATCACATCTTAGAAGATCGAAGAGCTTGGTTGGAAATAAAATTCCTTTTCCATCTTATTCTTCCGACTTTGCTCCTTCAGACTACCATTTGTTTCGTAGTTTATAGAATCATTTGGGGGACATAACTTTCGCAAGCCAGGATGAAGTCGAAACTGACATTTCAGAGTTCTTCGCTCTGAAACCAAAAGAGTTTTACATTGGTGGGATTTAAAAACTTGTAAATAGATGGAAGGAAGTCATAGATAATCAGGGAAAGTACATTGACGATTAAATTTCAATTCAATATAACATTTGATAACTTGTTTTCTTTATTCAAAATTCGTACAGAACTTATGGTATGACCTGATATAACCGTTTTCTGAATCGCTTTCATTCGCACTACACTCGCGTACACCATCACTTGTAGACTCGATCGCCGATTCAGAAGCACTCATAGACAGACTTGTAGATTTCTTGTTAAAAAAACATGTCTAGATTTGTCTGCACAGAAGAAGCGTTTTTTAGCTCTCATTAAATTTCTTGGTAACAGAAGCATTTGATATGATGGTAGAAACTTTTGGAACTGGTTCAAAATTTGGATCTTGTGCTTGAAAAATTTATTATGAAATAAAACATGTAAACCCGGGATTTCGTAAAGCGGGTCCTCGTAAGGTGAGGTATTATTGTGTGTATATATATATCATTAGCGTTCTTTTTAGTTTTTCAGCCTGTCCCCTTGTGAGTTGCAGTTTTTCCACGCTGGCAGTGGCGCGTTAGTGTAAATTCTAGAAAAGACACAATTTTACCAAGTAAAGTTGCGTTGTGATGATCTTTTTTAGACAACAATGTATAGTGTTTTTCAACATCTTGCTAGCCTGACCGAGACTCGCGTTGTTACGTTTATGTATCTGCTTTTCATGATTCCTGATATGAAATCGGATATTGAAACAAATATTGTTCTTTTTCGGGATTGTCATTTTTTTGGGGGGGGGGGGGGGGGGCTAATTAAACTCAGTCACTATATATTGGTTCTTCCCTTCAGATTTTGCGATATTTTCAGTCTTTCGGCCTGTCGATAAAATGGTGGCTTAGTTGAAAAATGATATTTTTACAGAGTAATAATAAAAAAAGAATGTGTGGGAGATGAAAATGGGGGAGAAGGGAACATGAAAGATATATGAGAGAAAAGATCAGGGAAACGTAAGATTTAATAAAGATACTGTGAGAGAAATCATGAAAAAAATGTAAAAACATAGAAGTGTTAGTAAATCAGAAATATTTATTGCCGTGAAGACGAATTTTGGACGACAGAAATAGAAAATGAGAGAAACTAAAGAAAATGAGGAAGAGGTGCTGTGATATGTGTAAAGAGAGAGAGAGATGGAAGAAAGGGCCAAAGAAGAAAAGTATACTACTTTAATTATATGAATGATATGACTAATGACAATGCCTGAAGGGAGTGTTCTGTATACGAAATACGCATTGAATTGTATCTGAAATATACAATACTGTATGTTGAAACTATTTCAATTGACTGAGATTATCCATGCAATTAGTCAACAAAAGTTCCTTCTAAGAATGTTTCATATTTATAAACAGAAAGCTAACATCGTTTAATTCAAATTTCGGCTGATGTAGTAGTATAGAAAATAGAGTACTCGGTGGCATGGCTGCGTGGTAAGAAACTCGCTTCCCAATCATATAGTCCAGGGTTCAATCCCACTTGGTGGCTCCTTGGGCAAGTGTCGTCTAATATAGCCTCGGGCCAACAAAAGCCTAGTGAGTGGATTTGGCAGACAGAAACTGAAAGAAGCTCGTCGAATGTGTATATGTATTTACAGCTATGTGCGTGTCTTTGTTTCTGTTTGTCCATCCACCACCGCTCAACAACCAGTGTTAATGAATTTGCGTCCTCATAACATAACGGTTCGGCAAAAGAGAGCCATGAAATAAGTACCAGGCGTTAAAAAATAAGTACAGATGTTGATTCGTTCGACTGAAACTTGAAGATGATGCTCCAGCATGGCTGGAGTTTAATGACGAAGACAAGTAAAAGATAATAGATACTACTGTAGATCTTTTTTAAGACAACTGATTAAGTAACCGACATTTGTTTGGTGTTATTCCTCCTCAGCGAATTATCTTCTACTCAGTCGGCAAGATTAAGAACCACCTTGATATTTTATTTACCTAAAATTTCCCAAATTACAATTAATTGACATTATTAGAGCCGTTTGCTC
>NC_142932.1:82453915-82458915 GCF_046866305.1 Octopus bimaculoides
ATATGTGTGTGTGTGTGTGTATGCATGTATGTGTGTATGTAATTATGTATGTATGTATGTAGGTAGGTAGGTATACATGTATGTATAACAATGTACTTGACGCATGTATGTTGTTTAAACGCGAGGAGCTGTGGTTTTTACTCCGGGAAATGTATAGTGTTAAAAATCGTTGTACAAGTGAAGACGAGAGAAGCAGACACCAGTGTTCGACAGTTTTTACTGTTTATCAATGCTAGAGACTTACCTCAGTTTCGAAACGAATTTGATGTCCCTAGTCTGAAGTATATACAAGATGTGTAAATACTATTATGGGACTACAAGTTTTTAAATGCATCTTTCTTGGACGGAAATCCGCAGCTCTTTGCGTTTAAACAACACAGGTACGAAAAGTATATGATACTAATACTGTTTACATTACTGAATTGCTACTAGTTCAAGATACTGCAATGCTTTATGACAATCGGGTATGACATATGCAGTAAGTTTTCTCCAGAAACAATGCCAAACCGGCAGGAAAGCATAATTCTCAGGGATAGGAAGATTCTATTGAGATGACGAGCAATGATCTCAAATATTCTAAATGGTCCTCTAAAAAATAGTGAAGAATTCTACCTCGAAGAAACACTGGTTGAAACTGAAAGTGAACTCAAACACTGCAATTTCGAAAGAAAAAGAATCCAGAGCTGTAAAAATATAAAGACAAGCCATAAGGCCGACTTTAGATTTGCAAAAGAGTCTGATTCAGTGCGGTACAAGATAGGGCCACCGTTCGAAGAAAATGGCCCACTTATTGCAAAACCACACAGAGGATAAATGAAATACTGAATGTGCAATACAAAATTGTTTTCACAACTCCTATGGGACACTTGAAAATTACTCTGCCTGATGAGTTCTTCGGCAACACAGTTCTACACAAAGAAATGACGATTATGGAAATAGATGCAATATCAGCCAGAGATGAAATATGTTTAAACTCAGCCACAGGCCATGATGGATTCCCAGCAATCTTCCAAAAGAAATTCTGAAGGGTTCTAGCAAGACTACTGCAGATCCTCTTTGAAAGCTTCCTTCCAAAGGCAAAACTTCCCAGAAAATTACAGGAAGGTATAATATGTCCTATACATAAAGGAGGTAGCAGAGAAGACGCTAAAAGTTAATTGCCTGTCTCTCTAACTTCACATGTCACCAGAGTTATGGGACGTATTATCAGAAGAAAGCTGATCGCATTCCTAGAAGATAACGATTTACCCCCGACACTCTGCATGACTTCCACTCAGGAGGAAGCTGCCTTTCACAGCTTCTGCAGACCGTGCGTTGAAACAATTTATGAATCATTCAAACGTGGATGTGATATATCTCAATTTTGTAAATACCTTTCATAGGTTCATCGCAGAATGGTATATCACAAACCATGGAGATTCACCATAGTAAAGAAAAACGGAGAGAGAAGTGAAATGACATCTTAAAAGATAGAAGCCATGCTGTGGCAGCCAATGGGTCTCTCCAAAGTCAGAGTAATACTGAGTGAAACACCGCAAGGAATTCTATCGGGACTACTGCAGTTTATGACGGCTCTCTCGGACATGCCATCACTTATCCAGGCAACACATTATATATATGGTATTTATATATATTCAATAGATACCATATATAAATGGGCTGAACAAAACAGCATGCAATTTTATGTAGGAAAATTCCAAGCTCTCTTAGCACAAAGATATTTTGGACTAATAAGTGCGGTGATCCCAGAGTCAAGTACAGTGCGTGATCTGGGATTGATGTAACAAGGTCTCCTTTCGAGTATATATCACTAAGACGTTGACAACACGCAGGAGAATGACCAGAAGGATTCGGAGAAATTTTTTAAACAACGGGGAAGGAAACTATACGGTTCTATGGAGGATATTTGATTTCAGCAGTCTGAACTACTGCTCTCTACTGTGGTCTCTGTACAATGTCAAATTAATAGCGGAATTAATAGGCCGTTCATCGGTGCTACACCCAGAAGATTGTAACATTGGAACAGTTGAGCTGCTGGGAGAGACGGGAGAGATATGCAGCGATATACATATGGATCCAACAGATGTGGGCACCGAACTTTGGTATCGAGAGCTATACTAGACCCCGGACTGGAAGTTACTACACTATTCCAAAGGTTTCTTTCATCCTGTCTAGAATGCAATAGCTGTTTAATATCGTGCCAAAACGTCTTAGAGATCTACATGGAGTAGGGGCAGATGTTTGAACTCCTGCTCTCCAAGATCCCAGACGACCCCTACTGCAAAAAATTCAAAAGAGGGGAGCTATACAAGCTCCCTTTTTTCGGCAAAAGTCAATCAGACAAGAGTGGCCATTGAAAAGGTGAGAATACTGACGATGCTCCAGCATGGGCACATTCTTTCAGCTGAAATGCATAAAGGAAGGAAAGAAATATTACACACACACACAAACATACACACACACATACATACGTACACATATATATAATCCAAAAGTTAAGGAATTGATCTTACCTTATATATATATATATATATATATATATATATATATACATAAACATATACATTATAGATATACATACATACACACATACATAAATACGTACGTACATACAAACATATACATAATGTGTGCGTGTACACTACAATTTACTAATCTATTTTCCAGTTCCAGATTTGTACACTACCACCAGAACAGCGCTAGTTTCATTGCCAAAATATTTCATTCACGCACGATAAATAGTTAAATAAGTATTAGAGATTGTAAATGCTTTCTATACATTTCTAGCTTTGTACGTCAGATAGAAATTATTACAATTATTGCAGAGATTATGGCGGTGGGTTGGCAGAATATTTACAATTTTGCTTTAAAATCCCCTGCAGGATTTTCTCCGGTTGAAATATCTCTTTTAAATTTTGGTTTCAAATACTACCGATGTCAGCTTTGCTTACAATCTTTCCAAGGGTCGATCATATAAACTACTAGTGATGAGTAAAGTCAACATATTCGAGTGACACCCCTTCCACTAAATTTAAGTTCCTCGGCGTACGTTAGAGGCACTTATTATTTGGCGACGGAGGTCTGGCAGTAACATTAAGAACGTCGAACAACTGAGAAGTATTATCATACCACCGCAAATTATTTTATTTTATATTGTCGAAACTATATCTTGCCATCTCACGCTAAAATACTCTCACACACAGGTTATGAAAAATCCTAGATTTGAGCAATACTAATCAAGATAAACAATTGTAGCTGGCCCATACACACATGCTAAGTTCAATTGGGAATAGATAGAAGGAAGAGTGAGTGTTTTTCATATAGCGCTGTCACAGTCAAACTGTATACGGCAGATGCGGGGTTCAACTTCCGTAGGTGACATTTTCTGTTTTTTTTAACCATCTTACGCTTTGCTTACTTCCAGTACTATGGTGTGGTTACTAATGCACTTAGCAGTATTACCGGTTATAATATCTGGAGCAAATATAAGACAAAGTCTGGTATACACAATGGAGCAACTAAGCTCGTGAGGGTGGTGTATAAGATGTATCTTGTGTTTTTCATATATATGCTATGCATACATACACACATCCTTTGTATTTTGTACAAATACCTGTTAACTAATTTCACTCAAAATTTTGAATCGTTTACAAGGCGGCGAGCTAGCAGGAACGTTAACACTCCGAGCAAAATATTTTGCGGCATTTCGGCTGTCTTTATGTTCTGAGTCCAAATTCTGCCGAGGTCAGCTTTGCCTTTCATCCTTTCAGGGTCGATAAATTAAGTACCAGTGAGACACTGGGGTCGTTGTAATCGACTAGACCTCTCACCCCAAATTTCAGTCCGTATGCCTTTAGAAGTATGGATTAGTAGTAGTAGAAATAGCATACACTACAGACACAAGAATTCGAGGAACACAATTCTAGTCTGTAATACATACTTCCTTCTTTTTGTTTTTATCGCCCACAAACATCGCGTGTATCTTTTAATTGGATGTAAAGAATAAAGTTTCTATGCTCAACGGATTAGAATTTTAAAATTCGTTGGATATTTATAATCTATAAGCTGAAATTCTGGAAACGAATGCATGCATACATACATACATACACACACACACACACACATATATATATATATATATATATATATATATATATATATATATATATATATATATATATATATATATATATATATACATACTGGGTTGGGCAAAAGTCACTTGTCAGTAAATCAAAACCATTTAATTCCAAAATTTATTTATGTTTAACAACTGAATGAAATTAATAAAAGCATCTAAATATGAAGCATCATGAAAATTGTTCAAACTGAAATCCTTTTTGAGCTACACATTCTTCCATTCGAGTCAATACAGAATTACAGATAGT
Organism: Octopus bimaculoides; assembly: GCF_046866305.1. Taxonomy (NCBI): domain Eukaryota; kingdom Metazoa; phylum Mollusca; class Cephalopoda; order Octopoda; family Octopodidae; genus Octopus; species Octopus bimaculoides. The sequence continues at coordinate 82,458,304 of NC_142932.1, forward strand.
ATTTATGGAATTTTGATTTACTATCGGGTGACTTCTGGCCAACCCTATATATATATATATATATATATATATATATATATATATATATATATATATATATATATATATACATGTGTGTATTCATGTATTTGTAAAAACATACATTGTTACATGCATATACGCTTATATATGTATGTGTGTATGTGTACAAGTGCATAACAACATGGCATATGTTATAAATTAAAACTTATATAAAATCAAAAAGTTTATTGATTAATAGCCACAGTATATGAGTGAAAACTATTGGTTATGTTTGTTGTTGTAACTTCGAAGTTCCACTATTGAATGCGTTATTCAAACTGCCATTTCGAATAAACACATACTGATTGAACCTCGAAGAGGCTGACAACAAATCTAAGTGAGTTCACAATAGATATCTCCGAAGATTTTCTTATGTCCGAATTACCGAAATAGAAGGTAAAACTGCAAACCATCGTCTTATATTATTTCTTATGACTCGCATTGTTTCGATTTTAAAAAGGTTTTTTGAAAATTGTATATGTATACGAGTATATGTACTGTACATATAATACACACACACACGCACACACACACACACATAGGCTTTTGTGT
>NC_142932.1:82463915-82466415 GCF_046866305.1 Octopus bimaculoides
GGCTACTGGGCAAAAGTTGACTGGAGACTAAGTATCGTTATTGTAATAACGAAGGTGAGAGTTAAGATATATTTTCTCCGATAACGAAGTATTTGTTCCAATAGATCGCTTTACATAAGTGAAACAATGAAATATAATATATGAGAGTAGATAATAAAGTAAATGGGATAATATAATACGATATTATCTTAAGCAATGTAATCTAAAATCGTACTATATAACATAATTGAAGAATAGAATTTTCTAGCTTAATATTATTATTTTTTTCTTTTGTCTTCTATATTTTTCATAATATTTATTTATATGATTGACATTTTGTTCAATTGTTATGTTTTAATATCATTAATCTGAAATAAATATACAAATATATCAGTCGTAATAAAACACTTCTGCTATTGTTATTCTATTTGCATTCTAGTGTAATAAAAAAATAAACATGGAAGTTTATGAACGAAGATAGAGAAATGCTGAGAGACTTTTAAAACAATGTGTGTCTGTGCGCGCACACTTATATTACTTGTGCGCGTGAGTGCGTGAGCGTGTATGCGTATGTATGTAATTTTCAATGACTTTTGATTGAAAATTGTACGTAAAATTAACTTACGGATAAAGTAATGACGATTAGAAAGAGTTACTAGAAGAGGCTCAACGATATCTAACCAGATATTGACGACTTATAAAAACTGAAATATCTGGAGAACATCGTATTATAGAAGTGGGTGCGTGCATATATATATGTGTGTGTGTGCGCGCGTGGTTGTGTATGTTTGTGTGTGTGTGCGTGTGTGTTGTGTGTGTTTGTGTGTGTGTGTACGTGTGCATGTGTGTGTGCATGCATATAAATGTATTATATGTTTGTGGATGCATATATATGTGATTATACATATATATTCTTCCGTGTGTCTCGTATTCGCGTGTGTGCGTGTATGTGCATCTCTCTCCTCTCTCGCTCTCTCTCTCTCTCTCTCTATATATATATATATATATATATATATATATATATATATAATATATTTCACTTTATCGTGCAGTTACTGTTAATACCTCGTTCAGAGATTTAACATTGCGTATATATATATATATATTGCCACGAAAAACAAACTACTTCTGAAACTTCCGGTGAAACATGTCGAATCTTTAACATAATCTCATGTGATTTTCTTCCTGTTCTCTTAACAACTTTCATGCTTTCTTGGCGAAAGATGAAAGACCTATCACCGAAACGTTATACTCTCGATCTATAACTTATACGCTATAACTTTTTCCGTTCTTTAGAGTCAACTTAATAATATCAACTGTAAACGAGACATGTAACATAAAGAATATTTCCCTTCTTCAGTTGTCCCTGTTCCATCTACTTCCCGTTTCGAAGGCAAGGACAATGCGCGACTTCGTTGGAACAGTCCTTCCCGCAAAGCAAATTAAATAAAATTTAGAATTTTTTGCGGAGGGTGATAGTGTAAACAAGAACAGGACAGAGAAAACAAGGCAGTAAAAACAACGACACAACTGTGGAAACAAACAGTAAGGGCTGTTAGGCCAAGACGATAGAAAAATTATTATTTTGAACGCTAGTTACATGTGAATGAGAGACAAAAAATATCACGTCTTCGCTATGGGAAGGCATATGTATATATATGTAGTAAAATCAAATAATTTATCATTAAAAATAACAATAACAAGCAACAAACGGACGGGTAGATGGAATGTGTTAGTTTGACGGTCGGTAAAAGGAGAAAGTTTTTGACGTTTCGAGTATAGCTCTTCGTCGGAAAAGGAAGCGGAAAGGTTCAGAGCAGGAATAAATATCCCCAACAGCGCGTACCATTATGTATATATAAATATATATATACATACATACATACATACATAGATATATATATATGTGTAGAAATGCAATAAAGATTGAAAATATATCAGGAAATTATCAAATTTGTTACCTATTTTTAATATTCTGTATGAAAGGTAACTAAGACAGAGTATATATATATATAAATTTATATGTATGTATGTATGTATGTATGTATGTACAGGAAACAAGCAGGAACATGAATGCATGTTTAGGTATATATATGTATATGACAAATTGCACTCTTACTCATATAGTTGAAAACATACATAATATCTATATATGCATACATATATGCACACACATATAGACACAAGCACACACACTCATATATAGAGATATATAGTTACAGAGAGATACATACATATCTTCATATATGAGTATGTGTATACATATATTCATATATGTGTGTGTATGTGTGTGTACGTATGTATGTATGTATGTATGTATGTATAACTATTCTAAATACATGCATATTTAAGATACATAGCGATAGATATGTAAATAGATAGATAGATAGATAGGATAAGACAAGATAAAAGAAAGAAACAAACAAACAAACAAACAAACAAAGAGAATAATGTATGTATACACGCATGTACTTGGATGACAGGCATAGTTATTGCATATATAACAAAATAATACGGTGGA
>NC_142932.1:82473915-82491415 GCF_046866305.1 Octopus bimaculoides
CATATACATATATAAATATGTGCATACGAAAATATATATATATATAAAGATGTATATACACATACACTCACACACACATATCTATATCTATCCATACACACTCACACATATATACATGCATAGTAAGAGAAAGGCGGAAGAAAGACAGAAAGAGAGAAGGGAGCACACGGAGAAGAGGAGAGACAGAGAGATCTACAACGTCAGAGGATAATGAATAACAATAAAAGGAAGAAAGAAGTGTTATATATTTCAGCAAAGAAGTGAATCGCTATAAAAAGAAAATGGCGAACATACGAATGTATATTTGTATCTATGCGTGTCTGGTTGGAAAGTAAAGTATGTGTGTAAGTGTATATTCGTGCCGAAGCGTTTACCATTTTCTCTTAACGTGATACGCCTATTTGGTGAAAATTATAAAAAGCCCTGTTCCCAATCGGAAACACGTTTTTTCACTTTAAAACGTACTGATATCTCACATAAAAGATCGTCTGTTATAGAAGTCTTTCGTCTGTATCATTCAAACAGAGCAAATAGATCGTTTGTACTACCTAACATCTACTTCTTTCTCCTCCAACACCTCCTCTAAGGCTGCGGATTATCAGAATCTTTAACGTCAAACGTAACGTCTCGCCGTATTCGTTTTGATTCTCGGAATTCTGGTTTCAAATCCTAGAAAGGTCAACGTTGACTTTTATTCTTTGGTGGGCGACAAAATCTCGTATGATGACATTAGCAGAATTGTTAGGCAGTCGAATGGAGTGTCTTGTGGTCTCTGTGTTCTATCTTGATATTCTAATACCAATAGAAGCAACAGCACTGCTTCCTAGTTCTGTTAACCCATATCGGCGGCCTTTCCCATGAACAAATATCGCTGGTATAGAGAGGGCAGTCTTGCAGGCATGAGCAAATGACAAGCTTCCTAAATAAGATCATATTTAGGCCTGCAGACTTCTGGTTTTCGTTGACTGATCGAGGCCCTACATATCTTCACCATCACTCTCATTATGATCATCATCATTGACATTATCAACGTCAACATGGGGACTGAGATTGTTGTTAACATAGGCCTTTTGCCATCCATTTCTCTTTTTCTCTTACTCTCCCACTCATGCATACTCTCTATCACACTGACTCTCTCTCTCTCTCTCTCTCTCTCTCTCTCACTCTCTCTCTCTCTCTCTCTCTCTCTCTCTCTCTCTAACCAAATAGACACACGCACTATATATTTTTTCTTCACTCGTTTCTTCACACTGTTCTTATTGTAACTCATGTCCATTATCCGGAAATCTTTCGTCACTCATCTGTGACCTCTTCAGCGACACTTTTCGTTTCCGTGTGTGTTCTTGTTCCACTTTCTCCATTTTGTTCTTCTAAGATGTGCATCTTTATGTGTGCATGCGTTTGTGTCCTTGTTTTTATGTGTGCGTGTGTGTATATGCATGTGTGTATATGCATGTGTGTATGCTTGTGTGTGTACGTCATTGTTTTAGCAGTAGTGTGACCTTCCCCTCAGCCCCATCCTCTCACCTCATTGTGCTTTATTTCTCTGTGTATGTGTGTTCGCCTACGTTGTTGCCATCGTGGTAGTTGTTGTTGCTGTTATTGCCATCGTCGGCACCGCCGCTGGTGCTAACCGTGTTAGTTGTATTGTTGACTTCGTATGGCCGTCCATGAAGTTTCATGTGTGTGTGTTTGTGTGTGTGTATAGTCTCGCTTCGTGTGTATACATGCTATTTATATAGTTTTGTTTATTATTTTATCTATCTCTGTCTTAAATTTATCACAGGTATGTGGCAGATATATTTATATATTCGTTTATTTATCTATTTATACATATATTTATTTACTTATTTATTTTTTATACATCTATCTCTATTTCTTATAAGTATCACAGATAAATGCATATATGTCTATTGTGTGTATTACTATGTATGTTTCTGTGTATTATTTGCGAGGTTATTTTCTTCTTTTCTATTGAGGCTCGGTCTGTCTACTATTATGTGTGTAGCTTCTGTAATCTGTCTAAGTGTCGTGTCACTTTTATGTGTCGATATTATTTTAACCTCTATGCTATCAATCGAGCCTCCATGTTCTGCCTGAGCATGTTGGTAGAGCACTGACGAGCTTTTCCCTTTTTTGAGCTCTCACCAATGTTCACCTATACGCTCTCCTATGCTGCGTGCAAACTCTTCTATGTAGGAAATTGTCATGTTTCTGCACCGTTCCTCAGTACATCATAAGCTAACCACTACATTCCTAACTTTACAGTTAACCTGTGGGTTCGTCCTACAAACGTTGCATGCAGAAACATGACAAATACCTACATACAAGCGAAAAGTGTCGCTGAAGAGGTCACAGGTGTGTAACGATTGATTTCAGGAGAATGGACAAGCGTTAAAATAATATAAAAACGCTAATAAGCTAATAATAATATATATATATATATATATATATATATATATATATATATATATATATATATATATATATATATATATATATATACTTGTGTGTGTGTGTGTGTGTGTGTGTGTGTGTGTGTGTGTGTGTGTGTGTGTGTGTGTGTAGTGCGTGTGTTTATTTGGCAAAAGAGTTCCAACTCTGTCTGTTTTTTTATGTTATATTTATATTCTTGTAAAATTAATGTACGATATAGAATATGGAATATACAATATGTAATATAAAAATGGATGGTAAGACATTCAATACTTCATTTCATTGTACCATCCATTTTTATATTACATATTGTATATTCCATATTCTATATCCTACATTAATTTTACAAGAATATAAATAAAACATAAAAAACAGACAGAGTTGGAACTCTTTTAAATAATATATATATATATATATATATATATATATATATATATATATATATATATATATATATATATATATATATATATATATATATATATATATATACATACCTATATATATAAATATATCTGTACATATGTATACAGAAATATATATAAATACATACATATATACATATATGTGTGTGTGCATGTGTGTGCAGGTGTGTGTGTGTGTGTGTTTGTGTGTATAACATATCGTTGTTTGACATGTACTATATTTTACCACATTGCAGGATTTCAAATTAATTTATTTATTTCCTGCACAGGTCGAAGTATTCAAATACCCCCAGTATTTATCTGGTACGTTGTAATATATCTATTTATCAAACTTTTGATATATATATTTTTATTCTTTTATTCTTTTACTTGTTTCAGTCAATATGAACAACAAGAGAGTAAAAAAAGGCTTTTTTACAGTTTCTGTCATCTTGCGTGCGATACATTTTCCCGTCTCGTACAGGGCTTTCTGCATTTAACGGAGTGTTTTGGAATCAGTATAATTCGAAAACGTTTCTACCCTCCTGGGTTTCGAAACCGCAACTCCAAATCACTATACAATGACACCATACACCTCACACTCCAATTGCTGACGTCACCTATATCTAGCACAATGAACTTTTACCTACGATCAAAACCGGCCCCTCAGTAAAATAACAAACTGACCCTTTCGGACAGTGGTTCCCAAAGTGTGTGGTATTGCCCTGCTGAGGGCGATGGAAAGTTCTGAGGGGGGGGGGGCCTTGAAGAAAAGTGGGGAGATAATGGGGTAGTGATTCATGTAAAAACAACAGAATAATGAGTTCATTTGGTTAAGTTTTATTTGTGAAATATAGTCACTTTGAATTTCCTTCTGAAAGAGGTTTAGGTTTGTGATGGTTAGTTGGGGTGAGGGTGCTAGGAATGTGGCCTGGGTATCAAGGGGGCTGGTTCTATCATGGTGTGAGCCTGCATGTCGGCTACAGGACCCGGAGAAATGATTTTATGCCAGAGAAGGATGAATTCAGCTACCTGTGTTTCCATGTTATCGGATATTTTAGAGCCATCAATTGCTAAATTGCATCCAAGAGTGTCGAGAATCAGTGTTATCTTTCAACAGGACAATACTTCATGTCATACAGCAAAAAATACTCGTCAATGGTTTGAGACACAGATTATTGTTCCCATGGACTGGCCAGCTCAAAGTCCCGATCTAAATCCGATCGAACACCTATGGGGAACTCTTGGTGAATAATTAAAAATAAAGAGCATTTGTACCAAAATTTGAGAGAAGAATGGAGTAAAATTGCGCCTAGCACCTTCAATGCCTAACCGTATAAAAGCCGTAATTGATGCTAAAGGAGGGTCAACCAGATATTAAAACTAATGCATATTGTGAAATCTACCATAATCTACCATGTGCACTAGTTTCACTAACATTGAGATAGCAGAACCCCGAAACATTGTGGTGGCCTAATACTTATGTATGCCTATATATATGTTTATGTACCTTTACAGGCACAAACATACACGGCCCACATGGCTCACAAAGCATACACACACAAACACAACACATACACTCACATATATACGTATATATATACCGACACTCACGTGCACAAGTAGAGTACAATAGCAAATTCGTGTTCAGATACACGCTGTAAATTTCTGCTAAATTATGTTCATGATCAGATGTGTAATTTCCTTTCAAAAGCAAAACACAAATTTCGGCCTCACAAATGCATTTCGGAAATTTGCCAAACCACATCAGTTTCATCAGAACAACGAAAACGTGGTCATGTTCGAGTTTTTAAGGTGATCAGTTTCGAATGGATATTCGTGACTGACCACGTTAAAAGAAACTTTTTATTCCTTCCATAAAATCTGGTTCCCTTTACTGTTAGTACAAACATGCACACACACACATATATATATAAATATATATATATATATATATATATATATATATATATATATATATATATATATATATATATTTATGCATATATATGTGTCTATATACATGTTCAAATATATGCGCATAAAAATGTAGTCATTGTAAAATTAGATGTGATACTATACTTCAGTGTATCGAGTGATCTTCATCTACTTTTTGATAGTTTTTGTTGTGCCGACGTCCCCAAGCGAAGAAGTAGGCTCGCCCAAGACATATAAATAGAGGTAGTCTAGCCGTGGTAGAGGGGTTGAGTAGCTGTCGTGTAGCGGTTGAGCAGAGATCATTCGAAGATGCTAGATAGCAGTAACTTGAGACATAACAGTTTTCAAATATAAGAATGCATTAACACAGAATTCCCTATATTACAAAGTGCCTCATATTGATAAGACACGTCTTATCTGGTACGTAATAATACACTTACACTACCTTAATAAATGTGTTTGTTCCGAGTTACTTCCTTTTAAAATGCGTTCTGTCATTCTGAGGCACCCATACGTACACAGATATATACATAAATACGTACATACATACATACATATATACATACATACATATATACATACATACATACGCGCATGCGCGTGCGTGTATCGTCTAAGAATCGGTACGTCATGAAAAAATAAACCCGTACACTGTCAGTAGAGTGGGTACATTCATCGAAGTGTACAGTAAGATTGGCCGTAATGGATATATAATACTGTACGCTTCGATTAATATATATATATACATATATATATATATATATATATATATATATATATATATATATATATATATATATATATATATATATATATATATATATATATATATATATATATATATATTTATATATATATATATATATACATACATGTACGTGTGTGAGTGTGTGTTTATAGATAGATAGATAGATAGATAGATAGGCAGGCATGTGCATATATATATATATATATATCAAAATTGAAATAAGAGCTTTGACGCTAATATCCATATATATTAATACATATGGATATTAGCGTCAAAGCTCATTTAAATTTTTATATATAACCAAGGAGATCGATTCATAAAGAGTTTATTATAGACCTTTGCGGGCGGATTTTTTACTATTTTGGTAATGATTACATGTTTTATCTCACCAATACATTTGGTAGATATCATTATATATATATATATATATGTATATATATATATAGATAGATAGATAGATAGATAGATAGATAGATAGATAGATAGATAGATAGATAGATAGATTACTGTAATATCAGTGCCAGCCAGTGTTTTGGCATAAGTGAACTTTAAGTTAATTAAAATGCTTATGACATATTTCAACTTCTAAAGACAAAATTTTCCCTTAGGATAAAAGGTGTAAAAACACCATATCTGTTCCATGCTTCCCTGTATCGGATACCATAAGAGAGACCATTTACAAACTAATATTGGTGGTAGAGAATCAATGGTAAATTCTCTATTAATTCGGATAGCTTTAGAAGTGTGTTGTTTGAGAGATATTTAACTATTAGTACTACGCTGTCGCTCGACCACTTAGTCCCTTTCTCAAATTGCCCACCCGGCAATTTAAGTACCCGTGCTATACTGGGCTCAGTTCAACCATCTGTAAAACTTCTCAACTAATGTGTGGTTTCATATTAAAGTAATAAATCTGTATAAGTTGGTCAATTTTCTCGAATACGTGAAAATTTAATATCTTGTCGCCAGAGTACTGAAGAGAACTGCAGCTATCTGAATTGATAAAGAATTTACCATTGATTGTAAATAACACCACCGCCAATATCAGTCTGGAAATATTCTTATTTTGAATCGGTGCCAAAAAAATGAATGACTTAAATTCTACCGAAAGGAATAAACTAAATCGTTATTACGGAAATACTGAGAGATATTTGAGAATGTCGTGACACTGAAGCGTGAATTAGCAGCCATTACAATTTTAAATTGATTTCTGAGATGATGACCGTTATGACGATCAAGATTTTTTTTTCCTACAACACAGACATGAAACCTTATCGGTAGAGGAAGAAAGGAGGTGAGGATAGCAGGTAGAAGGTGAAAATTATATTGGATACCATACATTATACTTCATACTTTCTCTCTCGTTATTAACCAGTTAAGTTAAAATCTTTTCCAACAGCAATTTCCAATCAAAATTTCCACGAAAAGGAACTAACTGGACAATTTTATATGGAAAAGACTGGAAAGTTTTGTAATAAGTTACGGCCAGGAATCGCAAATTAAGATCACATTTTGATTTATAAATATATTGGAACTACACCAAGCATTAGATATGTACACATGGCATCAGTTTGTATCATCCAATACAAAGAGTATAACACGTGGTCGGTGGATCTGTTCGACGGAGCAGCTAAAACTTCCTGAAACACTGCCATAAGACAGGTTTATTGAAAAATATAGTCTTAGATAGTGTATCTATAAACAAATACAGAATGGTCAGAATTGGAAGTATTAGATCTGCTGAAGCAGAATTGACCTGAAACTACACAGCAGCAAGAAAAATAGCCCTGCTTATTCGATGGCTGCCACAACGCAGTATGTGTTTCCAGTCAAAATATATAATTATATGCATATTTGTGTGTGTGCGCGCTCGCGCTCACGTGTGTGTGTGTGTGTGTACAGAAACATATAGATAGATACATTATATATTATATATATGCATATATATATAGGCATATACGCTATATATATATATATATATATATATATATATATAGGCATATACGCTATATATATATATATATATATATATATATATATATATATATATATGCAGGGCTGGCCAAAAGTCACCTGACTGTAAATCAATACCATTTAATTCCAATATCTATTTATGATTAACAACTGAATGAATTTAATAACAGCAACTAAATATGAGACATCTTAAAAAATTGTTCAAACTGAAGTCCTTGAGCGACACATTTTTCCATTCGAGTCAATACGGAATTACAGATAGTATTTATGGAATTTTGATTTACTGTCGGATGACTTTTGACCAGACCTGAATATAAAGTGTATATGTATTATCTGAGTGTGCGCGTGCTTGTGTATGTGTTGTGTGCCTGCGTGTCATTGTGTGCGCGCGAGTCATTGTGTGCGTATGTGCAATCAACCTTAAATGAACACTCGAATGATAAAAAAGTCAATCTGTTTATGACCATCCCGACATTTTAAAGATATGTACGTCCACTACAGCTAATGAATCCTTTGATTACTTAGTGGTGATTGGAGGAATTTGGGTCGTTATTTCTAGCAGGTCGAATGACAACGCTGAGGTTCTCTAATGAATTGGTTCGTTTCGAATAGAACCCAAGCGGCAGCAGAATGATAATATCTGCTTTGAAGATTACTCACTAATGTACGGCATCATTGTCTGTCATTAACTTGTGTGACTAATTAATTGAAGCGTGACAGGTAAAAAGTGTAAGAGTGTAGGGTGGCAAACACTAAATCTAAACAGTAAGACAAAAAGACAAAGAGATAAATAATGAGCAATACATACGTGTGTGTGTGTACGTGTGTGTGCGTGTGTGTGCGTGTGTGTGTGCGTGTTTGTATAGAGATATGTACATATATGTAAATAGATATGTGAATATATATACATATGTGTGTGTATGCATGTATGTATGCATGTAAGTATGTCTGTATAGCCATACCGGATTATATACATACAAGTATACGAAGACGTACTTCAATACATGCAGACACATGCTAAAATATATATCATTTGATAGATAGGTGGTCGGATATATATATATATATATATATATATATATATATATATATATATATATATACAGATAGATTTTTGTGGTATGTAGTCTTTTGCTGCTATTTCTAGCGAGTAGATGTCTTATTATAGGCATCTCTGCATTTTAAATGAATAATACATAGTCTATTGACTGTTTTTTTACTCTCGCCAGACCACTGGTGGTAAATAAAATTTATAAAATTTTTTTTGCTACCCTATAATTTATTAATATACAGATAGATAGATAGATAGATAGATAGATAGATAGATAGATAGATGCATACATACATGCATACATATGTGGGGGGGGGGGGGTACACATACACACACACAGTGGTGAGAGAGTGAAAGCTGGCCAGAAAACTGTAAAGAGAAAGAATGAAAAACAACAAACAAAATTGAACCGAAGCGCAAATAAGTAGGAGGAGATATTTCGGTTGAGTGAGCAGAAACATGAATACATTAGTGAATATTGATAGGTTTTATTAAAGATGCAAGAACGTAGTGGTTTGGTTCACACAGTTATGACACGTCAGCGTGTGTACCCAGCAAGAAGGTATATATATATATATATATATATATATATATATATATATATATATATATATATAGTCAATTCAAAGAAACGAATAATAAAATTGACAGACAGGAGGAAATGCTCAATGTAAAAAGGGAGAATTTGACGTTTCGAGCATAGTTCTTGATCGGAAAGGAGGAAGAGAAAAGCCTATAGATGGAAAAACAATCACCAACAGCACGTATATAGTCATATTGCTGAAGCACATATATACATGTGTGTGTGTGTGTGTGCGCGCGTGTATGTATGTGTGTGTGTGCGTGCGTGTGTATGTGTGTGTGTGTGTGTGTGGGTATGTGTGTGTGTGTGTGTGTATGTGTGTCTGTGCAGAGCTATGCTCGACACGATAAGAACTTTCTATTCACCGAGCGTCAAATTAATATACCATTTGTGCACGTTCTCACTTTCGTTTTATTTTTGTCTGTTTTTTAATTGCTCGTTTTTTTTTTTAGTTGACTATATATCTACTACATATGGGGGAAATCGGTGTGCGTTTGTTTGTGGCGTTGTTATCTAACTCCTCTTGCATCGTTTTATTGAATTTGATGAAACTCGACACGTGAGTAGAACTCACGTTTGGAAACCTCTAAGACTATCTGAAGAAGGAATTGTATTCCGAAATGTCATCGGACTATGGAGAACTAAATTACAACAAGTATATAGTCCATTTTTTGTATTATAGTGCATTTTTGTACCATTCAAAACTTGTTATTCTTTACAAACAATATCCAATGCTTCAAGCGAACTACAATATTCTCGTATACATATACATATATATATATATATATATATATATATATATATATATTCACATAATGAAGTCACGTGCCCTAGTGTCTAGTCTACGTTGCTCAATTTACAACCAAAATGTAGTAGGTTCAGTTCCTAGACTCGGCGGCCCGTTTTATTCTTTAGCGAACCGCTTCATTTCCCTTTACTTTCTGATGAAAATTAATACCAAGCAAGTACTAGTGCACCTCTCATTCCAGCTATCATATTTTGGACGTAACGCTGAATCAGATAGTAAAGGTCGACAAGGTATCACAATCTTCTTGCTTCTACAGAAGCACCTACGTCAATTAGTGAAGACTTGTAGTGACACGTTTCCAAGATATTACTCGTTCACTGATGACAACTGGCTCCTTTATATTATACGTGTGTTGTATGCACATTTATATACGAGGCATATATATATATATATATATATATATATATATATATACGTCATAAATATGGATATCTATATATTTACATTACGGCCATATCACTTCGAATGCATCGTTTCTCGTTAAGCAACATCAAACCTAGTCAGTACTTAGGTGGGTAACCATTTGAGAAATTAAGTGAGGTAAGCATTGCCACAGACTTTGGCGTGAAATACATAATAGAATATAAGAATAAGCATTATAACTCTGTTCAACAATGGCAGGACCAATAATTAGTCGTTAGAATGCAATGTACTTGTAATGCTCGATGTTACTAAGTTACGGTGACGACGTGGAGTGAGTTCACTGAGTCACCTAGCTCCGAACTTTTATATAAACCAATATAACCTAAAATTAATAATAGAAAGATGAAATAAAACGAGTTACTTAATCACATTCAATTAAATGACAGCTGTTTCGGTTATAAGGTACTATAAACCTAAGGAAGACTGCCAGTGCAATATCATATATCTGGAATAGCTATAAGCTAACGAATGTAATTGCGTAAAACCTTTTCCTTTATCATTAATTAATATATGCAGTCACACACATATGTGTATATATATGTACGTGTGTGTGTGCGTACTGAAAGAGAGGGAGAAAGAAAGAGAGAGAGACATACAATGAAATGGCTTTGTGATTTTGTTTATATGTATTTGCATCTATGTGTTTGTGGGCCTGTATGAGCCTGCGTATGAAATGGGATGACGCAAAAGATTGAAGATTCGTAGTTGTCACACTTCAATACGCCTTTGCATAGTCAGAGACTGTTTAGTGTAAACTTAGAGTGTAGGACAAAACACCTAAACTTTAGATATGCCTAGCTATACGTATACTCTCTCTCTCTCTTTCTCTCTATCTCACACACACATACATACACACATGTACACACTTGTATGCATAGGTTTTAAGTGTATAATGAATCGCTCTGGTTATTTTTTAGCCTTCTTAGACGATCATCAGATAAAGCATACTCATCTTCTCTCCATATCACTATTTAAAAGGCATACAAACTTGGGCAAGACACTTGTCGGCCGAATTACTAAGGGCATCGCCTTATTTGTTTGGTTTTCCTCTAAATAATTTCTGATATCATACGTACAATTTTATGCCACGTGCACTGCAAACTCACATTGAAAATTAGAGAACAGGTTTTTAAACTTGTTAAACTTATACAATTTTCTGCCCGAGGGAAACAAAGCTTCTATGTCACCATTTATTCTACTTGTGGCTAATAAATCTAAAATACTTTCATTTCAAATTACATTAAACAAATTTTGATTAGTGTCTATTAGTTGGTCTTCACTGTCTCAGGGAAAAAGACGTTATCGCCTCGGCTCGAACGTCTTTAAGCAAGTCTGGTCTGGAGCTAAACAATAGCAACGTATCTTTTCTATTGCTTCAACCATATCCTCTATTCTAATATCTGTTAAGTAGTATTTTATTTATACTTGATCACAGGTTAGTGTTAATGAGGGGTGGGGTAAGATTACTTGAATTTAACCCAGTTAAATACTGTTTCTCTTTTATCGAGCAAGAAAAATGTAAATTTTTAAGTTTCGGCTTCGGCTGTATCTGAAACCAAACAGCAAAGAGACAAACTTGAATACAGGGAAGTCATTAATCCAATGTACTAGTTTCTACTAAATGATTTCTTTCTTGAGCACTGGATCGAATTGGATAAAAGCCACAGTTGATCTGAGATCCTATCTATTAATTATTTAATTAGTTGATTTAATTAAAATCTAAAGAAAAGTCAGTTACTTCCGAATTCACAAACGGGATTTAATTAAAATTTAATTAAAGTCTGAAAAAAAAAGCCCGTTGCTTTTGAATTCAGAAACGTAACTGAACGCTATAAATCACTTCCTGACTCTCTAAAATGTACGCCATCATCATCATTCTTAGTAGTTTATTAAAAACTCATTTTTTTTCACTCTTTCCCAAACCAGCAGATTATATAAGATGCAATACGTGACGTTCTGTGATATTGATGTGTTCCTAAATGGTGAGCACAAGTGAAGTGAAATGATTTCATCATATAAAATCATGCTTGGTTTCGAACTCGCATTGCTAGAATTTTATCTCTTAGAGTTCAGTGCATGCCATTTAGTGCAATAAATACTGACAAGATCATTACAATAAAGGCAAAATTCCTTGTAGCGTTTTGTTCTGGCTCAGCGCACTGAGTTCAAATTTCACTGCGATCAACTTTGCCTTTCATCCTTTCGGGATCAATAAAATATGTTGCCGTTCTGGGAGGTAGATTGATGTTATTTAATCAATAGCATGTCTTGCAGTGTCTGTCTCGGATCTTTTCGCTTAGAGTTGTAGCGTGGCACACTTAATACATCATCCAGTTTAATGCTACCATCTGGCCTCGGGTATCTTTAGCGGAATCCACTCTGATGCAAGTATTCGGGCCAGGTCTCTAGTTTGAGAATAACGTATTCCCTTCCTCCCATCAGTTTCGATGGTCCACAAAACGATTCATATCACTGCCTTCCATCCCTGAATAAACAGAGAAAAATACTTTCATGCTCAGGTGTTTCCAGCTTTGCGAATTTTTTCTTTCCTATTTTCTGTAGTTTGAAGATTTGTCTAATGTTTCAACATATATTTGGCGAAATAAATACACGAAATGACGAGTTATGAAGAAATATACCTGGAAAATATGAAGGCGCACGGCTCAGTACCGGGCCGTGTGTTGTGTTCTTGAGAAAGACACTTTATTTCACGTTGCTCCAGTTCTCTCAGCTGTAGAAATGAGTTGTGACGTCACTGGTGCCAAACTCTATAGACATCTGCCTTTCTCTTGGATAACATCGGTGGCGAAAAGAGGGGAGGCTGATATACATGGGCAACTGCTGGTCTTCCATAAACAAGCTTGCCTGGACTAATGCCTCGGAGGGGAACTTTCTAGGTGTAATCCCATGCTCATTCATGACTGAAGAGGGATTTTACGCCATATCTGGGAAAATAGCTTTTCTTCCTAAGTAGCATTCTGTATCATTCTGATGGTGTTTTAGCAAGATGTAAGAGGTTTCTCATACCAAGAATGATATTGGTGAGGAAATCACAGACAGCTAAAATCTACGACAACTTCGATCCAGAAGCTACATAGATATTAATGGTAATGGGTAAGGTTTGGAACCAGATTTTTTAAGTACATTTTGTTTTGTGTCAGCTTGTTGAATCAAACAAAACGAAAAAACTAAGTTTTCTTCCAAAGTGGCAGTAACTCAGTGCGTCTTTGGTTTCCAAATATATACTTCTTTTTCTCAATTATGCACTCAAGCAGCAGAATAGCTAAATTAAACAGAAAATTATTGTTGTTGTCGTTTAGCACCCAACAGACCTACGATAAAATTCCAACACTGACCACTCCTTGTTTTGGTGTTAACAAGAATTACATTATCTTTTTTTTTTTTTTCGAGATGCAGTGTCCTAGGGCTATATTTCCCAATGTAACCTCTTTCGCATTACCATAAGGGCATACATTTGAGGAGGAGAGTTAAAGATAATCTTATCATAATTCTGCTTCTCATTGTATTACTTAGTCTATCGGTAACGCTTTCACGTGATTAGAGAAAAAGGGGAGAAGGAAAAGAGAAGGAGAGAAACGTCCGTGACGTGACGTAGGGGGAATGTAATTGCAACGATTTCATGTGATTAGTTGAAGGGAAAGAGAGGAGAAAGAAAAAAGAGAGACAAATAGAGGATAAGGCGAAGAGTGAGACAGAAAGATGGAGAGGGAAGCGTCCATGACGTGGGGTAGGGAGAACGCAATATTTATTACGTGGATAAAAAAGTTAGTTACAGGCAGAGAAGGTGAGTTAAAAATAGAAATTTTGCAGAGGGGTGATGTTCTTATGGCGAGGTTAAATAAAGGCAGAGAAAGAGAGGGGGTGAGAGATGATGATGGTGGTGGTGGTGGTGGTGGTGGTGGTAGTGATGGAGGTGGAGGTGCTGGTGGTGGAGATGGAGGTGGTGGAGGTGGAGGTGGTAGTGGTGGTGATTGGATAATGAAAAGTGTACTTTTTTTACGAAGCTAAGTTTCTTATATCACATATCACTTAACACAAGCGCATAAGTTCAATTCCGTGAAATATTCACGCTTAGTTACGTGGCAACTATAACCAGTTTAACTAAAGTTTGTATCATATGTACGGGATTTTTTTTAATGGGAAAAATGATAAAATGAGAATGTATATTTATTTTATGAGTGATGTGTATTAAGTCTATAAAATAGTACATAAAGTATATAAAGTGCATTAAGTAATCATCGTATTCCAATTTCTTTCCCTTTAAAATGAGTAGGAGATGAGCGACTATCTTTCCATACAGGCTACGCTTTCAGGGGTTTTTTTTTTGGCGGGGGGGATAAAATTTTCAGAAATAACCCGCTAGGTTTACCATTAATTCCAAGAAATATTTACGGGTCCCGCTAGTACATATTAATGGTAAAGCTTGGAACCTGATTCTTTAAGTATAACATTTCGTTTCACCAAATAAATCAAAAAGACTAAGTTTTTTTTTTTTTCCAACGTAGCAGTAACTCAGTGCTTCTTTGATCTCCAAATATATACTTCTTTTTATCAGTAAATACTTACGCACTCAAGCAGCAGAATAGCTAAATTAAACAGAAAACCATTGCTGCTGTTGTTTAGCCCCTAACAGATCTACGATAAAAGTAATTCCACCAGTGACTACTCCGTGTTTTGGGGGTAACAAGAATTACATTATCTTTTATTTTTCTCCAGATGCAATATGTAGGACTATATTTCCCCATGTGACCTTCGCTTTTGCATTATCATAAGGCCATACATTTGAGGAGTAAAATTAAAGATCATTAAATATAACCCTTGTACGGTACAGTTAGAAGGAAATGCATTTGTCGATGATGGCGAAATTTAAATTCAAAATACGAAACTAAATAAAATCCATTTATGAATGCATGTATATATATGTGTGTGTTTATGTATAGATATAACATATGTATATATAGTATATATATATACATTTTTGCTTGATTTGTTGTTTCTTTTGTTGATTTATTATTTTTTTTTTTTTTTACATTGAAACAACATTGAAGCGCCGAGAGGAGCTTTGCAGTAGTGAAGTTCGCAAACATTTGATTCTTATTGTTTTATTGACATTGGAAGGATCAGAGGTAAAATCGAACTTGGGTGGAGTTGAAGTCAGAATATCAAATAAGCATGTGAATATATATATACACACACATAGACACGACAGGCTTCCTTCAGATTCCGTGTGGCAAATTCACTCACAAGGTTTCGGTTGGCTCGAGGCTACAGGAGAAGACACTGCTCATGTTGCCACGCTGTGGGACTGAACCCTGAACCATATGGTCGGAAAGCAAACTTCTTACCATACAGCCATGCTGTGCCTCACCAGAACATATGTATGTATGTGTGTATGTATGTATGTATGTATGCATGTATGTATGTATACATGCTGATATAAAAACCAGATACTCAGGTTGTATTCAATTGTTCCACTGGATATGCGGAGAGAAATTGCCAGCAACATTGAAAAACAAAAGATATAGACAAATATAAAGATAAAAATTGTGAAAAGGTTACGTAATATACACCATTCCTGCTGGGTTTTTCCAAACAATCCTGATGCAGTTCTGGAAAATTGCTTAAGAGTTCACCAAAGCCCAATGATATAATGAAAACAAAAGAAAATTTATCAAAGTTCTTCAAATTCATAGATAGCTTGCAGAAATGTTTTAATTGGCCACAGGGTTGAATTTGGTATAACCTGAGATACCAAAGTGAATTAAAGGTATAATGTAGAATACCTTTTTCAGGGACTATAGAAACAGTTCAACAAGCAGTTTGAGACTATGACTCATTAGTTGGATTGGGGCGTTATTGAAATTCCCCAGGCTGTTTGGCGCAACACCAAGAATGTGCTAGATTATGCAAAAACTGTAAAAAAAAGTTGTTATAAGCCGGAAATTCGTATTTAATTGCATTTAATGGTATATGTAATCTTAATTAATCGTCACTCCTTATTTGATACCGAAATTACTTAAATCTGAAAGCGAAAAGTAAATACTATCTCCTGAAAACTAATATAGACGTTTTAGGTATCCCTTCTATCATAAATTACAACATTTTTTTGTATCATAGTTTCCGCAGATAGACCTATAGATGTTTAACTGTAACATGTGGATGCTTCTTGGATAGATAGAGATTTACATAAATATACATTTATGCATGTGACAGTTTGAGCACACTGCACATTCTCCTACGTGCGCACAGGTATATATTTGACTGTATGTATAGATGTACGTGTATAGACATACATGTACACAAACTCATGTGCTTATGTGGACATGTATATATATATATATGTGTGTGTGTGTGTGTGTGTGTGTGTGTGTGTGTGTGTGTGTGTGTGTGTTCGTTCCGTTGTCTGTAGTTCATTTTTCTAACGTCCTGTACCCTGATGTGCATCTATATACACATGTAGATGTATGTACATATATGTGGGTATACATGCATACATATTCTTTGTATTATTATTATTATTATTATATATATATATATATATATATATATAGTGGTAGGAAGGGATATCGTTTAACACATGCTGGTTGGCTGAGATATTTTCTCTAGGCCCTATTTTATTGCTACGATCGCTTTAACATTAATCTTCCATACATCTGCTTTTCCGTCTGCGTTGTCTGTCTGTCTGTCTGCCGGTCTGTTCGTCCGTCAGTCTGTAAGTCTTACTCCCAATCTGTCTCCATTCTTTCATGTCTTTTATTTTACTTATCGTTCAATCTCGCAACAGTGACTTACTTTTTCCAGCTTGCCTCTTTTATCTCATTGGAAAGTTCTCAGCAAATATACAGGCAGTAGGAGATGGTGCTTATATGTATGTATGTATGTATGTATAAATATATACATATATATATTTACACAGAATGTATTTATGTATGTATATATATATATATATATATATATATATATATATATATATATATATACATACATACATACAAACATACATATTTTTATGTATGTATTAGTAGTAAGACGACTCTATATATGTTCGTATAAATGTGTTTGACTGCGTGTAGATGCGTATGTATGCACATATAAATACATAGGTAGGGAAATC
>NC_142932.1:82493915-82501415 GCF_046866305.1 Octopus bimaculoides
CCTTCCCTTCCATCATCTTATGCACAATTTCATTCCTTTTTATAGTTGGCAAAACAAACAAAAAAAAGAAGAAAAAGGCTAATTCTCTCTCTTTCCCACTTTCTCTTACAGCGTAATATATTTCATACATCGTTCCTTTTATTGCATGTCTTCTTGAATTATCTTTTATAACTCCTTCCTCTTCCCCTCTCTATCTTTCGCTCTCTACGTCTATTTATCAATCTATCTGTATCAACCTCTCTCTTTCTCTTTCTCTCTCTCCCTCACCCTCTCGCTCTCTCTCTCTAACACACACAGCGTTGGTTTTCATTCCGATTTTCTCTTCTTTTGCCTCTCTCCGTTTTTTTTTTGTGTATGTATATATATATATATATATATATATATATATATATATATATATATATATATATATATGGGAGAATGTACGAAAAAAACAACAACAGACGAGGACAGGTGGTGTAAACAACAAAAGGATGTATTAGTATGACGCTCGGGAATACGGAAAGTCTTTAACGTTTCGAGCTACGCTCTTCAACAGAAAGAATACGGAGACAAGGAGAAAAACACGGAGAAAAAAAATTGGAGAAAAAAAATTATATATATATATAATTAACATAATATGGGAAAATTTCGATATTAATTAATATCAATTTAATACCAGGAAACTAGCACATTAAAAGAATCAGAAGGTTCAGGAAAAAAATTTTTGGGAGATCCTAAAAAGATTATAGTACTTGTGTATATAAGATTGACCAGTGACCGGTCTGTCAATATGCTAGAAGAAGCTCACTTAAAAAATCAAATCTCCGCTGAATCCGTATTTGAGTATATATATATATATATATATATATATATATATATATATACACGAGTAAGTTTTGTCCGTTTTGTGTATATCTCCCTCTTTCTCTCCTCTCTGTCACCAAGCTTTCACTTCTCTATCTCTCTCTCTTTCTTTTTCTCTCTCCATCGCTCTATCTCTCCCTCTCTCCCTTTCCCTCTCTCTCTTTCTCTCTCTCCCTCCCTCTCTTTCTCTTTTTCTTTCTCATTTCTCTTCTATCAGCTTCTGCTATCAGTTCTCTTATTTTGTCTCTAATCACGCGATATTTGTCTTCCACATTGTTCCTAACATTAATTTTCAAAATGTCTCCGAGTTTATAAAAGCAACAAAAGTCGCTCCCGTTCTTTAGTACATGAAGAAAAGGGAAGGGATTGGAAAAGTGAAAGAGAGAGAGAGAGAGAGAAAAAAAAAGCGTGTCGAACAGTCAAAAAAGTTCACTTCGCAACTACAGGGTCCCAGATTTGATCCCACAACGTAGCTTCTTTAGAAAATATTTTCTACATCCTTGCATCGAGTGATACTGGTCAGACGGAAGCTATAATGATGTCCGTCAGTAGGATTGTACTTGTAATTCTAAAGTACAACCTTACCACACACTGTGTCACGCTGATTCTGGGCCAGAATTACGTTGAGAATACAAGTGTCTTGGGAATACTCAGCCATTTGCAGGCTAATTCATTGACGAAGTGATTCAATTGAATGAACGTTTTGATGTTCATTGTCGAAACCGATGAAAATCTATCCCTCCATGTGATGTACTTAATGCGTTGTCTAGCTCAAAACACAAGCATCTGGCCTACGACCGTCTCTAATGGAGTCCAAACATTCTTACCGGGTCTTCTATTTCCCTCACACAGTCCCTCCAATGTTACAAGTCACAAAGAAGAGACAAACCATAAAAAATTTCAAAAGATTGATACCTTGCGTATGTACTTTTAAGTTATATGGAAGAGTGAAGGAGTCGCATTGTGTATTAATTAATAAAAAAATCATTAATAAACAGGAAAAAATCCTTCCCGAATCATATATTTTCATATTATACCCTCACTGACGGGACGCCGGTCCGTCACACTTTTACAAGCTGAGTGGATTGGAGCAACACAAAATGAAATGTTTTACTCAAGAACACAACGTGCAGACTGGTTCAGGTATCAAAACCATAATTTTACGATCATGAGTCCAACACCCTAACCACTAAGCCACTGAGCCACGCGCCTCTACTCATATATGATGGTGGATTAGCAAATTTGTTTTAGAGCGTCGAAAAGAACAGCGAGTAGATCATTACATTCTGAGTTCAAACACCACTGAGGGCAACTTTGTTTTTTCGTCTTTTTGGAGTCGCTAAATAAAGTAACACTGAAGTAACTGTGTCGATATAACTATAATTATACAGACTCGTATAAACATATATACGCATGTTCATGTATACATAAGTAAATATATAATCATTACAAAGTAAATCTTAACATAAACATACTCGTACGCGCACACGCGCGCGCACACACACACACACACATACACACATACACACGTACACTTATATTTACGCACAACCACCCCACACACAAAAAACACACTATATAGTCATGTTAACGTTTCTTTGAAATTCATTTTCTAGGGAGCACGGGAAATAATTGACTATACATATGTATGTATATATGTATGTATGTATGTATGTATGTATGTATGTATGTATGTATACATATAGGCAATATGTGTGTGTATAAAGCTAGACAGACAGACAGACAGACAGACAGACAGACAGGCAGACAGACAGGCAGGCAGGCAGGGACAGAGAGACATAAATAAACTCAGATATAAGCTAACGTGTTTTTCAAATCCCCGATGGCACCAAGTTCTAAGATATCTGTAGGGTTTTTTTCCCTTCTTAGATTTCACAGAATGTTTCCTTCCCTACAAATCCACGTTCGTTCGCCATTTATATACTTTCAAAGTACATACAAATTATATATAAATAAACATAGATTTATTTATATGTAGATTTTGGAAGAATCATTATACGTGCGTTAATGTGTGTGTATGTGTGTGTGCGTGTGTGTGTGCGTCGTTTGTGTGTGTGTGTGTGAGTGTGTGTGTCATTTGTGTGTATGCACACATACTTATGTATGTATGTATGTTTAGAAGATCTTTTTACTAATATAAATGGATTGGATTTTGCGTTTAGGTTTGAGCTAATATACATAAGTGGAGGCGCAATGGCCCAGTGGTAGGAGCAGCGGACTCGCGGTCATACGATCACGGTTTCGATTCCCAGACCAGGCGTTGTGAGTGTCTATTGAGTGAAAACACCTAAAGCTCCACGAGGCTCCAGCAGGAGGGGTAAACCCTGCTGTACTCTTTCACCACAACTTTCTCTCACTCTTCCTTCCTGTTTCTGTTGTACCTGTATTTCAAAGGGCCAGCCTTGTCACACTGTGACATGCTGAATATCCCCCGAGAACTACGTTAAGGATACACGTGTCTGTGGAGTGCTCAGCCACTTGCACATCAATTTCACGAGCAGGCTGTTCCGTTGATCGGATCAACTGGAACCCTCGTCGTCGTAACCGACGGAGTGCCAACAACAATATACCTAAGGTGGTGTGGCATCCAGTCTCGCAAACACGAGACCGCAGCCACAAACAGGGCCACTTGCAGGTCAATCATTAACACTGTTGTAGCCGCCTTTGAGGAGCTTAGATGGCAGCGCCCCACAGCCGCAAGGGGCAGACGTCACTGGGCTGCATCATCCTCAGTCCTGATCACAGACTACCAGTGTCTAACCTGAGAGCGCTTGTGTGCTTCCGATTTGGGGCTGCAGAGGCACGTGCGTTCCCACCGCTGACTGCTGAAATCACAGGCTATGTCTTCATCAGTGATCGAGGGACTACCACGAAGATATATGTAAATTCGAGTTACTTTACATTATCCAACAGGAATGTGGAATAAGTGCAATATTTGACCTCTCTCTCTCTCTCTCTCTCTCTCTCTCTCTCTCTCTCCCTCTCTCTCTCTCTCCCCCTCTCTCTCTCTCTCTCTCTCTCCCTCTCTCTCTCTCTCTCTCCCTCTCTCTCCATGCATAAATTCATGACTTTTGCTGGGCCTCCACAGGTCCTACGAGATCGATGGAACTAATACCGTTAACTTACCATTTAAATTGTTGAATTTTGATGACATGAATCATGAAGGAATTTTAGAGATCCGACGTTCTAGAAAAGAAAGACTGGACGAGGTAATTAATGCAGGAACCAAGAAATTGGACTCGATATTGATGATGGCAGGAGGGCAGATCCGTGAATCAGTTGTGCTGGAGTGAAGGCGGCAGGAGACTAGCCAGTTTCAAAGAGCAGAAACTATTTCAGTAGCGATAAAAAAGTAAGAGATAGGAAATAGCTCTTTTGTAAGCAAGAGGTTGGGCTGTATAGGTAAGCGGCTTCCTTCAAATCAGTCGAGAACTTCTCTTTGCATCAGGCATAGGATATCTGTCAGCACTGGATTAGCCATTAAGTAATATAAGCATGTGCTTAGGACATCAAGGGTAAGTGGGGCACCACAGAAATGGTAAATGGCTTACAGCACAAAAAAAATAATTTAAACTTGCTAATATAATATTTGAAGTGGTTTATGTGATTGGAGATATAATTTTGAAGTGCTCATAGAGTCACACTGTGAGGATCTGATCAGAGATTTTACAATTAAAAAAAAAGAGTAGGAGAAATCTTTTCTAATATAAATAAAGTGGGACATTATTTTCCAAAATTTATTTTATGGTTTGTTATTGTTTATATTTTGAATTACATATATATGGAGACACCAAATTCTTTTAAGTGCTTAGCGCCTCTGTGGGTCTTAATCCGGCCTTGATGTCTGTATATATAGCAGCAATAACAACAGCAAAAGGAGCAACAGCAGCAATTGAGCAGCGCCATCCCAAAATTGAGAGTAAAATTCCACTGGGGGTTTCACGTGAGCTTTGTAGACGATCGATCATTGTTCTGAGGTTATCAATACAGTAATCCCTCAGCTATCGCGGATGTTATGTTCCAAGACTCCACGCGATAGGTGAAAATCCGCGAAGTAGAAACTGTACTGTAGTGTATGGTTTTAATATTTTTATAATTTGTATATATTTATTTTATCATAAATGCAAAACAACAACACAGAGGAATCGACGTAAGCTTAAATAATAAACCGTGATAGGTGAACCGTGATAAGGCGAGGGATTACTGTATATTTTTAAACTGTTCGATTCAGTCTCATCCTTTGCTGAGTTTCACCTGTAAGTGCCCAGAGTACATCGAACGAGTCATGTGACCTGCCTGAAGACCCTGTCTACTCGCACAGATAAAACTCAGAGTAGCAAGAGACTTATTTGATGAAAGTCTCTCTGAATATACCGTCAATTGAAACTTGAAGTCTCTGTCAAACTAATTTATCTTTACATGGAGTTTTGAATCTCACACTAAATAAGGAGTTCATCTTTGAACTAATCAGAAAACAAATAGGGCTCCGTATTCAAAACACAGTATTTGAATGATAAAACCGGAGTTCCGTCGATTACATGCGTTCCAGGTCAACCGATCAACGAAACAGCCTACTCGTGAAATTAACGTGCAAGTTGCTGAGCACTCCATAGACATGTGTAACTTAACATAATTTTCAGGGAGATACATAATGTGACAAAACTAGGCCTTTGTACTACAGATACTACACATTTTTGCCAGTTGAGTGGGGAGGAACAACGTGAAATAAAGTATCCCGCTCAGGGACATAAAGCGCCGTCGAGTATCAAACTCAGGACCATCCTATCGTGAGCCAACTACTCCAAGCCACTAAACCGCGTGCCTTCACTATTAGATGTATTCATTTTCTTGCAACATGTTCACTATGTTTCAGTAGATTCTTTCTCTGATGAAGCTTAGGGAATACCCGTCTTGCGGAATCATTTAGGCACTGCTTATCAGAATATTAATTATTTTAATTGTGTGTATGTGTGCGCACGCGCCTGTGTGAATGTGTGTGTGTGTGTGTTTATGAATGGACGGATGGATATCCTTGTTTATAAATAAATGCATGTGTATATAGGTATGTATGTATTTATATATTAATATCGATAGTGCATATCTGTATACAGATACTTTTATGTTTGCTGCATGCATACTTATGTGTGTGTGTGCGTGTGTGTTCGTATGTGTGCGTGCGTGTGCATATACGTCCATACATGCATGCAAATCAGTCATATACTGGTGAAGGCATAAAGACGATATTACGGATTCTTATGTAACCAACCATTATTAGATTGACGTGAAAATAGAGCGGACATACTGTATAACATCAATGTTGCGATATTATTCTAGATCACGCCACTAGACGGCGCTAGTAGATGAGTTTATAAAATAAGAAACAGATAAAATGTCTAAAATAGCATAGAATGCCATGTAACTCACGTGAACATCCTCAGATAAAAGAATAATAGAATAGCCTTCAAAGTTACGTATCTAGGTGCGCGCGTGTGTGTGTGTGTGTGTGTGTGTGTGTGTGTGTGTGTGTGTGTTTACAATTTGGTGTTCGCGTGCTTCCCTGGGCGTGCATGTTTATGAGCATGTTTGTGTGTGTGTACGCATCTAGATATAGAATTCTAATTAAGTTTACTACAAAGTTCGTCACGTGGTGTTTGTCAGCGATGAATATATATATTCGCTTATGTATATATGTTTGTATATGCAGATGTATATCATATACGTTTGTGTGGGGGGAGGCCTGTGTGCATTATATATTTATATATATACACACAAAACACATATCTATTCATATATAGATATTTAGGGTACTATATATGTATATATATATATATATATATATATATATATATATGTAAATATATCCATATATATGTATATACGTACATATACATATACTTATATGTATATGCATACATACATATACATATATATATGTATATACATACATACATATACATATATATATGTATATACATACTATGTACATGTAAATATACGCACATATGTTTGTATATCTATATATACAAACATATATATATGTATATATATACTATTTTACTATTTTACTTGTTTCAGTCTTTTGACTATGGCCATGCTGGAGCACCGCCTTTAGTCGAGCAAATCGACCCCAGGACTTATTTTTGGAAGCCTAGTACTTATTCTGTTGGTCTATTTTGCCGAACCGCTAAGTTATGGGGACATAAACACACCAGCATCGGTTGTCAAGCGATGTTGGGGGACAAACACAGACACACAAACACACACACACATATATATATATATATATATATATATATATATATATATATATATATATATATATATATACATATATACATATACATATATACGACAGGCTTCTTTCAGTTTCCATCTACCAAATCCACTCACAAGGCTTTGGTCGGCCCGAGGCTATAGTAGAAGACACTCGCCCAAGATGCCACGCAGTGGGACTGAACCCGGGACCATGTGGTTGGTAAGCAAGAGCTACTTACCACACAGCCACTCCTACGCCTATATATATATATATATATATATATATATATATATATATATATATATATATATATATATATATATATATATATATATATATATATATATATATATATATATATATATATATATATATAT
>NC_142932.1:82506415-82528998 GCF_046866305.1 Octopus bimaculoides
CTGCTTTAGCACCAACTCCTTATCATACAGTATCTTGGAAACATTCAAGGTCATAGCCTCTGGAGATTGACATAGCTCTTGAAGATGGTGTCTCGATAAGATCAACACTCGGATAAATGAGAATATCAAATAGTTATTTATTCCACAACAGTGTAATGATAATGTTTAGTTTATGTCAAGCATTTAATTGCTGTGTTAAATGTTTCTCGTCTGGTAGGTTTCTTATTGCCCAGTAGGATGAGCCTCCTCATTATCCTACAAATGCTAGCAATGTGAAAATTAGTATACCTATCCCTAATGAGAACCCTTCACTGGAGCAAGCTCTGTAGGACACTGAGAGTGTGTTATATTTGAAGGAAACCAAGTCATTTGGTCACATGAACAAAATGCGTTCTGTTTGACCTAAGAAACAATTAGTTGATTACATCGAGTCCAGTCCTTGAATGATACTTAATTTTATCGACCCTAGTTGAATCTAAGAACGTAAAAAAAAAAACAGAGATTATAACGCAGTTTGGTCGACGCTAACAATAATTATTAATCATTAATTATCATATCACCATTAAAAGTCAAAACTTATTGTAAACTTTTTTCTCCAAAAATTTACTTACACTTTTTCTATATAAAAAAATATTTAATGTTTATATGAAACAATTGTCCGGTACCATAATGTTTTATTGAGATCATTGAAACTTTTGTTTGATAAATACAACCTTAGTGTCTATCAGCAGAGCATTACCCGTATCTTACATAGATTCCAACTTAAATATCAGTCCCAAACTGACTTAATAGTAATTAAAATAACATATAAACATGTAAATAAACATATGATAAGTTTCAAACTTACAGCCATGGCATACTCATAATACCGCATATTTATATTCGCTATGCTTATTGCAGGTGTAATATTAATTACACCTGTAAGTTTTGGGGGTTCTTCTTTCATTTTTCAGTTAAATTGTTATTAAGCTCTCCCATGTCTTAGATTAAATGTGTCAATGATGGCACAATGTTGTTTTAATACTGGTTTCATATTTTGGCAAAAGGCCAGTAATTTCGGAGGGGGATAATTCGGTTTTATCGACCTCAATGCTTACTGATACTTATTTTATCGAGAGGCAAAGTCGATCTCGGCAGAATTTGAACTCAAAACGAAAAGACGAACGAAATATCGCTAAGTACTGCATCAGACGTGCTGACCATTCTGCCAGTTCACCACCTTAAATAGTTTTTTTCGTTTTTTTTTTTTCTTTATATTAAAAGACTATTTAAGGTGGTGAACTGTCAGAATCGTTAGCACGCTGGACAAAAATGCCTAGTGGTATTTCGTCCGTTTTTACCTTCTGAGTTCAAATTTGACCGAGGTCAGCTTTGACTTTCATCCTTCCAGGGTCGATAAAATAGGTACCAGTTTTGCACTGAGGATGATGTAATTGACTATCTTCCTCCACCGAAATTGCTGGTCTTGTTCCAAAATTTAAAACTTATATTAAAAACTGGTATCTCAAAAATGTCTTCACAACACTGCAAAACTGAGGTTAACATTATATACAGAAGATAAAATGTATGCCACTAACAGTAAAAAAAAATATCACAGTAGTGGTTTATTACAATTTTGTTTCGAATATTGAGTTACTAAACAATAACACACACACACATATATATATATATATATATATATATATATATATACGACAAATCAGGATAGAGAAATCTTAATTTTTTTTTTTTTTAAATCCTAAGTAGAATAATACAAAAATACTTTCATACATACAATATACATATTGATTATTGACCAAGATATTATATGAACTGACATTCTCATAATAGAGTTGGAACTTGGAAACCTTGAATTGAAAAGAATATACACACAATATACTATCGATGAACATAAGAATATTGAATGAATCATGAAAAAGAATCATTGTGCAACATGCTGTTATCTTACTGATTCTAGAGAGTGAAAAAAAAACTGGATTGTATTATATAATTATATTATTTATGGTAAAAGTAACATACATAAGCTAAGTGCTACATGGATTTTCTTAAGGTAAGACTGAAGAAGTGTTATTTCAAGTTTTTGTGAGCAAAGTTCACGATAGAAAAATGCAGATGCAAATGGAAAACATACTTTATTATTTCAATTTTCTGTTTCTTGGATTTTAGAAGGGCTACGTTGAAGTAAAAATTTCAAACATCATGAATCTTGTCTGAATATAGGAATCTCTTTCTGAATAAATTTATGTTTGTTTCTGAAAACATTTACATGATATATATTCAAAAGACACAATAAATATACAGGATTATCAATAATTTTTTTATCATGACTAAGTTTTTCCCTTATCATAGTGCCGAAATACTTCACTACTGTGGGTGATTTTAACAGAAACTTCTAGAGCAGAAAGACTAAGTTCTTGAACAGGCGGGAATACTTCAGAACTATCTCCTTTTTCAAAAACTA
The DNA here is from genome assembly GCF_046866305.1 of Octopus bimaculoides. Taxonomy (NCBI): domain Eukaryota; kingdom Metazoa; phylum Mollusca; class Cephalopoda; order Octopoda; family Octopodidae; genus Octopus; species Octopus bimaculoides. Next base: position 82,508,877 of record NC_142932.1, read on the forward strand.
AAACCTTAAATTTTTCTCGTCGTTATCATCTTGCAAAGATAAACGAATTTCAGGTTTCCAATGTATATTTCTGCGCCACTGGATTTTGAACTGCCTATTCAGTGTACATGAAAGCAATATATGAGGTATCAAGGAGTTCAACACGGAATACAACGTTGAAATTTAAACTAAATTTATAAACAATAGAAAGAAAGAGAATAACAGGAAATAACGCAATGCAAAAATCAAAGAAATATAAAATAATATGTAATCACGGTATCATGTCACTTCTATCACTATTATTTGAAATCACAGTAATGTCAAAATAACTTCATCTATGATTGCATTATGTAACATGGAGTGCATAAAAACTTGACATAAAATCACATTATCATCACACTAATAATCTTTGTCATTTCTGTATCACTTAATCTCCTAGGAATGTAAAATTAACAACTTGATATGAAATTTGGGTATCGTAACACTGCCATCATTGCAATGCAATATAAACATAGTAATCTAATCTAAGATAGCAGATTCACAGAACAGTGAAAATGCCGCGAAAAATTTTAATATACAATCTCGGTACAGTGGCCATGACATACCAATTATTTTTCAACAAACACTTCAATATTTTTTACGTTAGGCTGTTATATGTTCCGGGAAGTTAAATATCTGAATTCGGACGCGACAGAATTCACCTTGTAACGGCTGAGACATGTACTGGCCTGAAGGGGCGTTATGTCTCAAACTACTGCTATCTAGCACATTCGGATGATCTCTACTCAACCGCTACACAACTGCTACTCGACTGCTACTCAACAGCTACTCGACTGCTATTCAACACTCCTACCACGGCCAGACTACCTCTATTTATATGTCTTGGGAGATCCTACTTATTCGCCTGGGGTCGTCGACACAACAAGAGGTCAGTTTATCGCTGGTCGATTGGATGATTGTCCATGAAATATTATCAACTCAGAGTCTCGAATCCGCTCAATCCGTATATTTTAATGTTCACTCTTGAACCAGCGATGTTAATTCAGTGATTTATTTCAGGGAATATAAGATACTATGACAGTCTGTGAGGGTTTTAGAATTTTAGTTACAAACTTCCAAAGTGTAAACGCACATTCCATATGAAAACCTGATGTGTTTACCACTCCGCTGCTAGGATATGCCCATATGCGCATATGCTAGATTCAAACTAATATCAAAATTAGATATATGTTATCAGAAAGAAGCTTGTTGGAAAACAATATTATATATAGATGTTCAGGACACGTACCGAAGCAGATATTAAACCAAAATTTCAAGAAATATTTGTCGGTTTCTGTCTCTGTATGTTTGTCATTCACCCTTGGGACATGTATATATGCTGCGTAGAGATGTGTAAGAAGTGGGCTTCAAGTGGAATGGGATACTGAGGTGTGTTTAATGAAAAAGAAATATGAACAGAATGACAAGGTAACAAACAAAAAACAGTAAACAAACAAAAATAAAGAAACATAGCGGAAAGAAAGAAAGAAAGAAACAAAGAAACAAAGAAACAAAGAAAGAAACAAAGAAGGAAAGAGAGAAGGAAGAATTGATGAATGAATGAATAAATGAATGATAGAAAGAAAAACACTTGGTAAAACACGTGATTTGTGATATTTGCGGTATTCATACATACTTATGTACGTACGAAGATATACCAGGAAAATTCCAAGATACGTAACATATCCAGGAGTTTGTAAAATCCTTAGAGGATATCATTTGAATATCAAGAAGGTAAAGAAGTAGAGAAAAGTTGAGCGATGGTACATGGAGTTTTCTAAGAAGTGGGTCGGAGTGTGTAACAAGCGGTGTAATATTATACACACAAATACACATAAACACATTTATATATATATATATATATATATATATATATATATATATATATATATATATAATTATGTGTATTCCTTCTATCTTAATGAATAAAAATTCTTCTGATAGAATAAATGGGTTAATAGAAACCAATGTAGCAAGGAACACAAAATAACTGTGGTTTAGTTCCTGTTTTTAAGGCAGGAACTCCTTGAAATTTGGGGTATTTGAGTATATTTAAGAATTTAAGGAATGGAGAAAACGCATGTTATAATTGCATACTTTAACATGCGTTTTCTCCATTCCTTAAATTCTTATATATATATATATATATATATATATATATATATATATATATATATATATATATATATATATATATATATATATATATATATACATATATATATGCATATATACACATACATACATATATATATATATGTATGTATGTATGTTTGCATGGAAGGATGGAGGGATGGATGGATGGATGGATGGGTATATAAATATATATATACGTATACATTCTTTTATTCTTTTACTTTTTTACTTGTTTCAGTCATTTTGATTGCGGCCATGCTGGAGCCCCACCTTAACAGGATTTTAGTCGAAGCAATCCACCCCGGGATTTATTCTTTGTAAGTCTAGTACTTATTCAATCGGTTTCTTTGACCGAACTGCTAAGTTACGGGGACGTAAACACACCAACATCGGGAGGACAAGCACAGACACAAAGGCACACACGTATAAAATATAGATACATACATATACATATATACGACGAGCTTCTTTCAGTTTCTGTCTACCAAATTCACTCACAAGCGTTCGGTCGTAGTACCTTGGACACATGACACGTGTCCAAGGTGTCACGCAGTGGAACTGAATCCGGAACCATGTGGTCGGGAGGCAAGCTTCTTGCCACAGAGCAACGCCTGAGCCTTTATGTATATATATTTGTGTGTGTGCGTGTGTGTGTGTGTGTGTGTGTGTGTGTGTGTGTGTGTGTGCGTGCGCGCGCATGTGTGTACAGGAAACACATTACACTTCTATACACCATTTTCCTTGAATAATGGAACTGCAACTACAATATCTTTATATATCTTATTTCTACTTTCATTCTCTTATTTCCCTCTATATTCCCTGTTTTTTTCCACAATAATTCGAACCCAGATATTTTCTCACACAGTCTCTGATGAAAGGATATCCATAATATTCCAGAAACAGCTGTAAGACTCTTTTCGTTATAAATGTCCTGAAAATTCCTCTCAGCCTTCGAATTGTTATCTCATTCGGTCTAATATATATATATATATATATATATATATATATAAGCAAGCTAATACAATACCTACGTTCGACTCCTCACTCGTGTCATTATCAAACCAAGAGTTTAACCACGGTCTATCCATAGCTCTTACTTAGCGTTACCTGACACTTTTTTGGGTCTTCTAAACACATGTACCTCTCATACACTCGGTATATAAAATGTAACCACGTGTGAATCGTTGGCGATTTTCTTCCCCCGTCTTCCTTTCTATTGGACTTACCTCTGTTTCTGAAGAAGAGCGTTGCTCGAAACTTTAAACCATCTTTCTTTCCTTCCCTGAGCGTCTGCTAATACTTTACATGTACCACGTCCTCGCATTTTTGTGTTTTGGGGGTTTGTTCTTCTTTTTGGATTTACGATATATATATATATATATATATATATATATATATATATATATATATATATATATATATATATACCGAGAGAGACGGGTAGGAGACAGAGACGGACAAAGACAGAGAGGTGATGGTTTGATAGATAGATAGATAGATAGATAGATAGATAGATAGATAGATAGATAGATAGATAGCGAACCGTACTATAGGTCATCATCTCCGCAATAACCTGGAGTTCATTCTGCCCCAGGTCGGACCACAAACCAATTCTCCCAGAAAATGAAAGAAAGAACAGGACTGTTTATAGACACCGAAAGAATAAAAATAATATGACGTCAGTGGAATATGAACCCATGGCGTAGAGAAGCTGGACAATTACCGCAATACAATATATCCTACACTATCGAGTCTGCCAGATGGCAGTATGTAAGCTTGCACGAGAGTGCGCGCGCGTGTGTTTGTGTGTTTGCAATACATTAGGATGCAAAAATTATGCCTGAAATTTTGAATGCATCTTAATTCTGCAAATACATGTATTCGAAATGGATAAATTGAAACCCATCTGATAAGGAAAGGAATAGATACTTATACCGCTTCAAGACTCTTAAATCTTCATATAACCAACATTTGGATTCTTTTGAAAGGGATGTTCTTAAAATATCAAGAACATAAAACTCCGGAAGCATCAAAATCATTTTCAAAGGAAACGTTTGGAGATCGTTAAGAAAATACGAAAACCCGAGAAGTTACGTGAGCCTTCGGATAAAACTGGAAAGAGCCTCTCTATGGCTGTATTGCATATATGACATTTACTCAATAGGAACTGAAAAAGAATTATAAGAAGGATAAATAACGTGAATATCATTAATAGCTTCAACATTAATGCAGATTCTTTAGTAACTACTTTAGAAATTGATAGAACTAAACTTCTAAGGCTTAAATATCCCTGCTTTATTTTGGAAGACCACAAACTGGAGGTTTTAGAAAAAAATCTCCATAAAGCGTGGCTGTGTGGTAAGAAGCTTGCTTCCCAACCACATGGCTCCTGGTTCAATCCTACTGCGTGGCCCTTTGGGCAAGTGCCTTCTATTATAGCCACGAGCCAACCAAAACCTTGTGAGTCGATTTGGTAGACGGAAACTGAAAGAAGCCTGTCGTATATATAAAATACGTGTGTATATGTGTGCCTTTGTGTATGTGTTTGTTCCCTAGTACCACTTGGCAACAAGTGTTGGTGCGTTTACGTATCCGTTACATTAGCAGTTCGGCAAAAAAAGAACGATAGAATAAGTATCAGGCTTAACAAAAAATAAATGCTGGGATCAATTCATTCGACTAAAAAATTCTTCAAGGTGGTTCCCCAGCATGGCTGCAGTTGAATGACTAAAACAAGTAAAAAATAAAAGATAAAGCTGGTAAGCGCAGCTGAAGCTGAAATAAAGTAGAATTAGCACGTCGATATTAGATAGCATAATACCTGCAGTTAAAGACTATATACGTCTATACCTGATGGGATTTTCAAAAGAAGTCGTTATCTGTTTCGTGAATCTGAAAAATAAAAGTAAATTATCATTTTTACCATCTGACGTAAACAACTATTCGTTTCTATCACCCGAGTTTTGTTAAATACATTTTTCATTTTCGGAAAGAAAATTGTGGTTATTAGCAAGAATGAAACAAGTATTATACCGTGCTTATGATAGCCAGGACACGAATTTGTTTCCACGGTGACTGTTGAACTTGGGCGTACAGGGAAAATGGGTTTTACATGACCATGGGCTAATTAGATTCGGCCCAGGTAACTGTACGAACTTGCCAAATTATTTCCTATGATGCAAGTTGGTATTCGGGGATGACGCTATCCTAACTGTATGTAATTATTCCCCTTCTTTCCTAGAAAGGCCTAGAAAACCACCTTCTGTTATTTTAATTTATGTATCACTTTAGAAAAGGGAGTAAAATACGTAAATCTCCTATATCTTAAATCAAACCTCGACTCAAATTCATATTGCCCATACGTTGTTAAGCCGAACGAGGACGAACAGTAGATAGATAGATAGATAGATAGATAGATAGATAGATATATCATCTTAATTCAGCCAGAGATGGTTTAGTTTAAAATATTTGCATAAGGATCTCTAACCGATCTCCTACTGATACGATATTTAGAAATAATGTAGAGTACTGAGGCTCTTAATCGTAGTGGCCAGAAGTGTATTTCCAATTTTAAGAACACTAGACTTGTACTAGCATTCGGTATTGACAATGCTGGAATACCAAAAATTAGCTGGTTAGAAAGAGGTCAAATTTAAATTCCATTGATCGAACAAGTTACACAATGACTATTAACACTAGCATAGCTGATGGTACCCACGTCACTGAAAATAACAGCGCTTATAAACAGGATAGAATACGAAGAGACGATAAACATACAATGATTTGCTTTTTAGATATGTTCATTTCCGTGGGGTTGATCTTAACTTCTATCAAATGTATATCTAGGATGCATACAGTTATTAGATGCAGGGAAAGCATGAAGGAAGCGCGAAATTTCCTGATATAATGTGCATTTCGCTAATTAAATTAAAATACTCATCCCAAATTTGTTTTTCCTTTTTTCGAAATACTGGAAAGACTTTTCACTCTACATCATAGGTATCATATGATACATAATAGAAAAACAATTAAGCCTTCATATCCAGCTCCTGCTTAATCTCGCAGCCATTATAATATGGCTTGTAATATGACTAAAGTCAGAAGGAATTATAGAGGATTATTTTGGCTCAAGGATGGGAATGATATACAGTCCTATACTACACGGAACCGATCTACAACTTGAAGACGAATGAGAGAAAATAATAAATACCTGATGAGTAAACAAACGTAAAAATATTGAGAATGTTAATTATATAGGTGCTGGCGAATAAGCCCTGTTGACTTTAGTAAAAATATCAAGCAGACAAATTAATGCTTCTAAAATTATATACGTATATAAATTCACTGCCAGCATAAGAAAACGCTGTAATTGTAGATCTAATGAAGATTGTCTCTTGGATGATAACTGTATTCGAAATTGATATTACACGTTTCTATAAATAAAAATCTACTCATAAACATTATTTATAGTAAACTAAAATGTTCTACCTAACTGACCCAGCACATATCTAGTCTGAAATTTAAGAATATAAAATATTGCATTAATCGGTTAGTTTTAGATTCAACCGAACTTTACCAAAGCTATAAACGAGCCTAAAGATTCTGTTTGCATGTGTCCCTGAAAATTATATGAGGTAATACAGAGACATTTCTAAACAAAGGTAACATACTATATATAAACTATGATCGTAAATTAAGATTAGCTTTCTAGTATTATATCAGGGAAAATTGTAAATATTAATTCCAAATTTCGGCACAAGGCAAACATTTTATTGACACCGAATGGATGACAATCAACGTTGAACTCAGAACGTGATTACGGTGTGCTAACGAGCCTACCAGCCTTAAAGAAAATTATTAACATTGCTATTATTAGTGAAAGATATCATTTTTTTTTTCTCTTGCCTTTCTAGGTTTCTTCTCGATTTCATCCCACGACGCTTTAAACTGTTTCTTTGTTCGTTTGTTTTTTTTTGTTTTTTGTTTTTTTGTCTATTCTTAATGTCCACCAGAATGTGAAAGAACTTTCATACTTTGCTAAGTTAGTACCACAAAACAGTTATAATTATCCATGCTCTATATCCTTGCCGTGTACTTGTCTATGCAAAGAACCTTCGTTCCAGCTATTACATTTGTTTTTTATCAATTCTTACTTACAAGCACGTGTACTCTATGATCTACTAGCATGAATGACCAGTAGACACTGCTACTTTACTTATATCGAAAACTCATAAAGAAATAGCTTTTGTTTCTATCCTTTCTCACTATACATATATACACATACACACACATACACACACATATATATGCTTGTGTATATTGTGTGTGTGTGTATACATATATATGTGTGTGTATATATATATACATACATACATACATACATACATACATGCATGAGCCTATATGAGCAGAAGACTATGCATGAATATGTTAGTAGAAAGCTCCGAGATGACAGTAACATTGATCATCAAAGCAGCCTATCATGGACCAATAGCCGGATTACTACCTCCTACTTTGGAGGATATGCGTTTGCAATCCAGGAACAGGAAATATCAACCAAATACCTGATGCACAAAAGGGATAGAGGTGCAGGAAAAGCAGTAAAATGTAACAACCGATGCAGGCTTTGTGGAGTTAATACCGAACCTATCACCCACATCATAAGCAGTTGTCTGAAAATGTCATCACGGTTGATCTACCGGTGAGACATGAAGTTATAGCTACCGATGAGACATGATGTTATCCGTCGGAAGGACAACCCCGAGGACAAAGAAACAAGTACCCACAGCATGGTAAAGCCATAGTCACTCATAATAAAAAGGAGTACTAGTGGAATGTTCTTGTGAAGACCTCCATGAAATGTAAGCACAACAGACCTAATATAATGAGTTAAGACAGAGAAGGGAAATTGTGTGCAGTTGTGGAAATTAGTTGCCCGGCGGATCAGTGAAAAAGAGAATACCTATGCTGAACTATTGAGAAATCTGCCGTTACTCTATCCAGATTACAAATTCAGGTTTATAGCTGTAATTATTGGGGCCCTAGGATATGTAACACCGCCTAAATAACAATCTTACGAAATTGGGCTTCTCAAAGGAAGAAAAGAGAAAGCTAATTCGAAGACTACTGATCCAATCCATGACTGGAACTGTAAAAATCTGTAAAACTTTCCAGAGGTTTATCCTTTAAATATACATGAGCATGTCTAGATATGCAACTATATGCATAATAATACATACATAAAACATACAAATCTGAACATACATATATACAAACAAAAATACCCTGTTGCTGATGTTGAAATTCCAGTGAAGAAGCCTTGGATCTAGGTTAGAAACCGGTTCTTTCTCTATTGGCAAGAAATCTTGAAATAAACTGAATAATGACATACATACATACATACATACATACATACATGCATGCATGCATACATACATACATACATACATACATACATACATACAAAAATACCTGGTTGTTGATGTTGAAATTCCGATGAAGGAGCCTTGGATCTAGTTTAAAAACCAGCTTTGTCTATATTGGCAAAAAATCTTGAAATAAAACTGAACAATGACATAAATACATACATATATGCAAGCATACATGCATACATACAGAGTTGTATACGTGTGCGGTTGTGTGTGATCTTGTATTTATACGATATTGATATGTTTCTGTGTATGTAGGCGTAGAACAGCGATAGTGGAGAGATAAGGCTTAAAAATTTAAATGCTGTTACATCTATTTTGCAGAACGATTGCCTCGAGCAAAGACCCCCTATTCACTATAAGCTCCCCTAAATCCCTTAATCTATATAAACAACTACAGTGAGTTCCCTTGCAGATGTCTGCTGGTCTCTTCCGGAAGAAGGACAGAGCAATGTGAGCAACATTAGATCTGGTAAGTCCTGGCTTGCGTATTTGGAACTCGAATTAAAAACAGATGGGTAGTTTTGCGTAGTTTTCATCAGTTCCTGTAGAATAGATTCTTGGGATACGTGCGTATGTAAAATATCAGCCTATAAATGTACTATGCAAACAAGCTCACACACACATATACAAAATGAACACACGCATACATATGTGTGTGTATTCACATACATACATATATGTATGTATATTTATAAACACGCGCGCAGGTTAATATAAACATACCCACATATAGTGTATGCATATGACAACATTTTTGTGCGTACAGCATGTCTACAGGGATTATATGTGTGTATATATGTATACATACATATATATATACATATATATATATATATACATATGTATATATATGCCATATATATATGTGTGTGTGTATATATATATATATATATATATATATATATATATATACATATGTATGTTCCATATACACATATGCATGAGTGTAGTATGCGTGCATATATGCGTGCATATATATATATATATATATATATATATATATATATATATATACCCACTTTATACACATACACATTTCTATACACACATCCGTATATACATGTATTCATATACACAGACGAGCGTATACATGTATGTATACATGTATGTAACTATGTATGTGCTTGTATGAGTGTGTAGAAGTCTGTATTTTATGTAAATATACGTAAATTTATGTGTAAACTGCTGCGTGGGCATGAGAATATATTTATATTGGCTAATATATAACGGTTAATCGCTTTCCTTCCAAGATATTCACCAAAGTAGGCATAGTATTATGGAAGTAAAAGTTGTAAAACTTTCTGGAACGACACGTAAATACTAATTCGTACGTCCCGGAAACGCTGTCATTCGCACACGCTTATAAATAGCTCTCTATGTGTGTGCATATATTGACGCACACATATCCATAGACACACATGCACTCTCTTTATTTCTCTCTTTCTCGCTTTCTCTCTCTTTCTCCCTGTCTCTCACTCTCCCTCTCTCTCTCTCTCTCTCTCTCTCTCTCTCTCTCTCTCTCTCTCTCTCTCTCTCTCTCTCTCTCTCTCTCTCTCTCTTCCTCTGAGTCCGTCTTTACGTTCTGAGTTCAGATTGCCCTGAAGTCGACTTTGCCTTTCCTACTTCGGGGTCGTTAAAATAACTACCAGTCAGAAAATGTGATCGATGCAATCGGCAAACCCACTACTCCAAAGTTTTAGGCTTTGTACCAATAGTATATATATATATATATATATATATATATATATATATATAAATGGAACAAAAACGCAATAGAGGGCACTAAAACGTTCGGGCAGATAGACGATACATAGGCGGACAAGAGAAGCAACAACAGGCAAAATAAGACGGGTCATTCTTGGCTTTCTTTCATCATTCAAGTCCCAGAATACATATATATATATATATATATATATAGTTGGAATTTACAGTGAGAAAGTCTTTTACGTTTCGAGCTTACGCTTTTCAACAGAAAGGAACACAGAAATAAACACACAGAGAAAAAATATATATATATATTTAATAAAGATACCCTTGGCCTGACGAGTAGCTATGCATTTCGCTCGGCGTACTAACGTTTCTGCCAGCTCGCCGCCTTGGAAACGTAGTTATATATCGACATATAAGTAATTGACTCCATCGACTGCAGCACTTGGCTGGCACTTATTTTATCCACTAAGAAATGGATATTACTTCTATATTTATACATCGCAACTTTTAAAAAATTTGAACTAAGAACATAAAGGATCAAAACTAACATCGCGAATAAGTTTTGCGATGCTCTACACCATTCCGTTAATCGACCAGGCTTGGACTTCGTAGGTACATTTCGCATTTAGTTATTGTGTACTAGTTATGGCAAAGAACTGAAATAAAGGAAACGACTATTTCATACCGATAACATAATAATACAGAGAACAGCATAAGCTGAATGATAGTTCAAAAGGTATTAACCTTCATGGATACATTTCAGTTTTTTCAGTTGCTTTTTCCTACTGTCTATATCATTTGATTCTGATGATTTATCGTACTCTTATTTTTTCTTGACTCTCTTTTATTTATCAAATGGAAAATTTTCCGTATGTTTATAAAAGCTAGAAAATTTCACGTTATATATTAATTACCGTATGGGTCCATTGGACCTTCGAATTAAATTCGAGCACTACTCTTGTCATTCTAAACAGAATAAAAGCAGTATCAAATATTATTTGCCTAGATATTAATCAGATATAAAATAGATAAAATGTATTCAGTTTATTTGCTAAATTTTTGATAAAATAGGAAAAATTATGAAAATATTCTTATAAATGTGTGTGGTATTGCTTTACCTTCAATCTACTGTGTTGTAGGGTAATGCAATATTTCTATGTGATGACGCAATTCTTACAATATATTGCATCATCTTTCAGAAGAGTTTGAATATGCGAGAGAGCAATATTTAGTCTGCTGTCAAGTTTCATAAGGTTCAGTTGTGCTTTCCAATATGCCTAGTCGTGAAAGCTTGAGTGAAGACCAAATATCGAAAAGTTTATTGGAACTAGATGAAGAATGGGAAGAAGATAGGAGTGATTCCTTCTATTGTTCTGAAGATGATGGCGAAAGTGATTGTGTGCTGGAAAGTTTAGGTCCTGTGTCATCAAATGATGAGGATACTCAAAAATTATCTGCAAGCCACCCAATTATGAATGAGCAATATGCTTCTAGAGACAGACAAGAAGTTTGGCATTTTAATCATCTTACTCAAGTAGCAGTAAGAACTTCATCTTGCAATATTGTGCGCCGAGAATGTGGACCATCCCGTTTTGCTAAAAGGTCTTGCGATGGCATTGAAACATGTTTTACTCTCTTTATGCGCCAGAATCTTCTTGAAGTAATTCGTAAATGGACAAATGTTGAAGGTCAGGTTGTTTACAAAGATAAATGGAAGGAAAATGATCACTCTGAACTAAAGTAATTTATTGGACTGGTTATTGTTATAGGCGTTTATAAATCTAAACATGAAAACGTCACACAGTTATGGAGTCAAGAAGATGACCGCCCAACAAAATTATGAACCGGGGAAGATTTCGACAAATTTTTACAAGTATTGCGTTTTGATGATGGTAGTGCAAGAAGAAAAAAGCGAAGTGATGATAAACTGGAGTCCATAAGAGAAGTATTTGAAATGTGGAATCAGAATTTGCAAATTCGTGCATGACAGTTGATGAACAATTAGTTTCATTCAGAGGGTGCTGCCCATTCTGGGTATATATTCTTTCAAAACCAGGGAAATATGGACTTAAGATTTGGGCAGTATGCGACAGTGAAATATCTTATGCCTGGAAAATGCAGATCTGCACTGGAAAAGACCCAGTAAAAGTGAGAGGGACAGATCAAGGTTCAAGAGTTGTTGATGACCTTGTAAAAGAACTTGAAAATACTGGTCGCAATATAACTTGTGATAATTTTTTTACAAGTCTAGGATCGGCTCGAAACTTGCTTAGCAAGAAAACCACTTTAGTTTGGACAATTAAAAAGAACAGAGTTGAACTTCCAAGTTTTTTCACAAATGGAAAAGAAAGAGAAATCAATAGCACAGTATTTGGATTTCAAAAGGATTCTATGATCCTATTTTACTGTCCCGAGAAAAATTGTAGTCACACTTATGAGTACAATGCACGCTGAGCCTTGAATTCATTCAAAAAGTGCTGAAAAGAAACCTGAAGTTATTACATGTTACAACAAAACAAAAGGAGGAGTAGATACCCCAGATAAGATGGTAACGACATACACCTGCAAAAGAATGACTCGAAGATGTCCATGGTTATATTCTGCAACATGATTGATATAAGTGCAGTGAATGCTTGCATTTTGCTAAACAGCTTCACTTGCAAGGTTTCAAGGATAAAAGAAGACAGTGCCTAATTCAGTTAGGAAAGGAATTTGCTGGAGTTAAAGCCAAACAAGAAAGTGACAAACAATCTTCTTGTTCCGCTAACATTTGTCAACCAAACAAGACGATCTTCAACCTCATTTGAGATTCCTCAGGCACATAAAAAGGAAGCTGGTATTTGTGAGGCCTCAAAAAAAGGCAGGAAAACTTGTATTACATGTAAGAATTGCAATGTCCATATTTGACAAGAATATTCTAATTGTGTTTCCATTCACTGCCATGAAGAGCTGTAACTCTGCATTTTTGTAATATTTTAAAATTTATAATATATTCTGGAAGCTGTATTTCTTTTTTATTAAAATTTGTGAGAAACAATTTTTCATTCACCTGATAGCATATATAATGTAGCTACAAAAATAGTGGTAGTTTGAATAAAATTCAATTAAAAGAAAAATATTGGCTCAGTTGGACTCAATTGGTAATTAGTGACATACATTTTCTCTGGTAGACCAAAGGTTAAATAATATCGAGTGCACATATTAAAATAAACAAACATTGTTTATATATCCTTTTCCTGAGCAGAGATTCCTATATCTAATAGCTATATGATGCGGAATCACACGCACACAGACACACACACAATTTGCTTCATCAGCAGTTGAAAGTGAGCAAAAATCCGAGTGTAGTAATTTTTGTGCTTATTTTTACGTGTAATCGCTTTAACAAAGTACTCTATGAAATATAAAGAATTTATTTTGCAAATCCCATTTAAGTGTATATAAAATTTATTTATAAGGAAATAGCATTAAATATTATTGAATTTTCAGATGGTCTCGGTTAAATTTCCCTAGATTTTTAAAATCATTCCAAATCCGGCATGTGAAAAAAAAAACAGTTATACTTCCATACTACTTCCACTGCCATATGCTGATTAAAGCAAAATGAGTTCTTACCACTCCCCCCTCTCTCACCCGTACTCCCCCCTCTCTCACTCTTACTCTCTACACTCTTACTCTCCTACTCTCTACACTCTTACTCTCTTACTCTCTCACCCTTACTCTCTCACTCTCTTCCCCTCTCTCTCACTCTCTTTCTCACCCTTACTCTCTCACTCTCTTCCCCTCTCTCTCACTCTCCTTCTCTTCCTTTCTTCTTCCCCCCCATACCCCTCTTCCCTCTCTCTCACTCTCTTTCTCTTCCTCTCTTTCTCTTCCTCTCTTTCTCTTCCTCTCTTTCTCCCCCCATACCCACCTTCCCCTCTTTCTCCCCCCATACCCACCTTCCCCCTCTCTCAATCCCCCTTCCCTCTCTTATACCCACCCTCTCTCCTCTCTTCCTCTCCCCTCCCATACCCATCTTCCCCCTCTCTTACATCGACCTTCCCCTTCTCCCTCCTCGTCAACACTCCCTCATAAGCTCATCCCACCACACCCCAACACACTCCTACTCTACCTTCCCACTCCACCCCATCCAATTCCTTACACCCACCACCCACCCCTACCCACATACCCCACCCTACCCACATACCCCTACCTCTACCCCACACTCCACCCATGCCTTCCCCACCTCCCAACACCCTCACATCACACCACACCAATACCCTTGCATCACACCACGCACACCACACCAATACCCTCGCATCACACCACGCACACACTACAACTGACCAACTACTTTCTCCCTTTCTCCCTTCCCCCATTTTCACACTACATACGTCAAGATCACCAGCAGTCTACCTCCCACACACAGCCCCTCGTTCCCGATCACCGTTCGTTATCTCCCCCTTTCTTAGCTCTCCTGAAATAAGAATTTCTAACTTCCGGTCAGTCAGCCATTGTTATGATCGGCCATTATTATGATTGACCGTTGACTGAACACTATTCAATTTTTTTTCTCCGTGTTTTTCTCCTTGTCTCCGTATTCTTTCTGTTGAAGAGCGTAGCTCGAAACGTCAAAGACTTTCCGTATTCCCGAGCGTCATACTAATATATACTTTTGTTATTTACACCACCTGTCCTCGTCTGTTGTTATTTTTTGTATAATCTCCCACATATAATACACGCTCACGTGGTCGCACCAGCTAATCCTGTCTCCTCTCATCACACACTACCAACTTTTGGATTCTACCTTCTTTCCTTCTGGATCTGGACTGTTTGATTCTGAACTTTATACCCTCCGGCTGCACCTCTCCTACCCACGGATTTACACTGGACCCATCTTCTGATTGGAAATCGCTTCAATATACCACGACGTCTAAAAAACTTTTGAACTTTTCCACTTTTGTAAACCTCCTTTATCATCCTTTTTTACCTTACTTTCCTTCACCTACCGTCTCTTCGTACTCTGGATGTTCCTAATCTGTCTTCTCTAATCTGCACCTATTACTTTGTATTCTTCTCCCTCACTTTCTTTTCTCCTCTCGTTTCTTCTCTCCCTGTCACCCCATTTCTCCCTATTGTCCCATCTTCCTTTTTGCTTTGTTTTTTTCTCCCACCTCGCATATATTTTCTTCTCACAACCCCTTTTTCGTTTTTTCTCCTCATGCCTTTATTTTTTTTCCCCCACACCTGTTAAAAAAGTTTTTTTTCCAGTTTTTTCCCCCCCTTTTTTTTCTTCTTTTTTTTCCTTTTTTTTCCACGTCCAATTTTCTCATCACGCTTGTTTTTTTTCCACCACACCTTTTGTAATTCTCCTTCCCACGTCTAATTTTCTTTTCTCTCTCGTTCCATCATGCCTGACTACAAATCTTTCCAACTCACTCTCCACAACCGCCTAAAACTATACCTCCGCACACTTCCCTCTCTATACTTTCAACCCACTATACGACTCTCCTTACTCATATTCAAGAAGACTCGTTTCTCTAGTCATATTACGTTTCTCAGTCGCTGCTTACATCACCGCCTCATCCCTAAGGGTTTCCGCCTCCATTTCCACCCCACTCTCCACTCCTCTACCACCATTCTACCCATACTCCGCACCACATCCTACCGCCTTATGCGGGCCACCATTCGCTCCAATCTCTCTAAAATCCACACTATCGACCGCCTTCTTCCTCCAGCCTTTTCCATATTTTTCTCCTCTCTGTCACCCTCCCATGCTCACAATACATTGCGCTTTATCATTCAACTTAATCATCTCTTTCATACATTTCTTACCGACACTAAGCTCCGCAAACTTCACTCACTCCTCCATTCCTCTACACCCGATGCCACTACCCCAACCCCTCCACCACCCTTCTCCCTCCCTGATGTGCATTCCCCACCCACACCCAACCACCCTGCCTCTCCCACACACACTCCACCCCCTCCCTCCCAGCCCTCCACCATCCCGACCGCCCCTCCTAACCCTACTTCATCCCCTCCTACTTCTATTCCACCCACCCCCTCTCCACTTCAGCCTGTCGTTACCATTCCCCCAGATCTTCCTCTCTCTGAGGCGGAGCGCTCCGTCCTCAATAGGGGTCTGCGCTTCATCCCACTCACTCCATCCTGCAAGGAATTTCAAACCCGTGCTGATGTCCACAGCTTTGTGCGCCGCGTTAGGTTGGGTGCGCTTTTCCATAACACACCACCCGCACCCAACGAGGACTGCTTCACTGACCTGGGCCGACGACCATCCCAGTGGACGCCTGCTCCTGGCCAGTTCCAGGCAGTTGATCTTTTCGCGGGCGCCTGCCAACGCGCTGTGGGCCGGTTTAACTTTTCCAGGCGTCCATCTCGACTCAACATCTCCCCAGCCGAACTCTCGGCCCTTCGATCCCTCCGACGCCGCACGGACATCATCATAAAACCGGCTGATAAGGGTGGAGCCGTGGTAGTATGGCGCGCGGACCTCTACGAGGCCGAAGCTCTCCGTCAACTTCGAGATACCTCATTCTACCGCCCTCTGCCCTCCGACCCCACGCCCAGCTACCAACAGACTGTGTCCTCCACTATCCATGACCTCATCCTCTCCTCCCGTCTCCCCGCCACCGCCTCCAACCTTATTGTTCGCACCCCACGCACCCCCACCATTTACTTCCTCCCCAAGATCCATAAACCGAACAACCCTGGCCGCCCCATCGTCTCCGCCTGCAACTGCCCCACCGAGCTTATCTCAAAATACCTAGACCGTGTCCTCACCCCCCTAGTGGCTTCTCTCCCTTCCCACATTCATGACACTAACCACGCGCTTCGTCTATTCAACTCTTTCTCTTTCCCTCCCGGCCCTTCTAAGCTTCTCTTCACTCTAGACATCCAGAGCCTCTATACAGTGATCCCCCACGACGAGGGGCTGTGTGCCCTGAAGTTTTTTCTAGACCAACGCCCCAACCCACAACCCGACACCTCCACACTCATTCGTCTGGCCGAACTTGTCCTATCTCTCAACTGCTTCTCGTTCGCGGGAGATATCTACCAGCAGATCTCGGGAGTGGCCATGGGGACGAGAATGGGCCCCAACTACGCGAACCTCTTCGTTGGTTATGTTGAGGCCCAAATATTCTCCAGTTTCACTGGTCCCACTCCCGAACTATACGGTCGGTATATCGACGACTGTATCGGTGCCACCTCTCTCTCCCGTGAACATCTTGACTCGTTCCTCTCTTTCGTTCAATCTTTCCATCCTGCCCTCCACTTCTCCTGTACTGTCTCTGACACCTCTGTCCCCTTTCTCGACATTTCGGTCAGCATCCTCCACTCCGCCCTTAGCACCTCCATCCACTACAAACACACAGACTCACACTCCTATCTCAACTTCTCCTCCTCCCACCCTAGACACACAAAACTTTCCATCCCCTATTCCCAATTCCTCCGTCTACGCAGACTTTGTAGCGACAGCCATGACTTTGAGACTCAGTCTCAACTCATGGCTCACCACTTTAGCCTGCGTGGATATCCACCCACCACCATCCACACCGCCCTTGCCAGAGCACGTTCTGTGGACCGTGCATCTGCTCTCTCAACCCGAACCCGCCCTGCCGTTTCCCGCCTCCCTTTTCCCCTCACCTACCATCCCACCACCCTACCCCTCCAACGCTCCATTCTCCGAGCTTTTCGGCGCCTCCAGTCCGACCCCTCCACCTCCCACATCTTCCCTAATCGACCCCTCCCCTCCTTCAAACGAGCCCACAACCTACGGGACCTCTTGGTCCACAGCTTTTTCCCCAACCCAACCTCCCAACCTGGCTCGTTCCCCTGCTCCCGCCCACGCTGCCGCACTTGCCCTTACCTCTCCAACACCACCCTCCTCACCAGCACCCATCACCGACCCTATCGCATCACCGACTCCTTCACCTGCACGTCTACCAACATCATATATTGCCTCTCCTGCTCTCTCTGCCAATCCCTGTACATCGGACAAACGGGGCGGCGCCTGGCCGACCGATTCGCGGAACACCTCCGAGATATCAACGTCGGCAATGACACCCCGGTGTCACGCCACTTCCGTTCTGCCGGCCACTCCTTGCGGCAACACCTGTCGGTGTTTGGACTGTCCATGCACAGGGGCCATCCGGACTCCCGTTTGCGCCGTGAACAGGGATTAATCTTCTATCTTCGCTCCTTTGCGCCACATGGGCTCAACTCCCCTCCACTCTTCATCTAACCCCCTCCTCCTGTCTCTCTCCCCCACCCCCCCTCCTACCACCCATCTCTCCCCTCCCCCACCTCCTGCTCCGACTCCTACTTCTTTGTACGTCTCTTCACCTCTCTTCATACTTCTCTCCACTCCCACTTCTCTTCACCCCTACTCTTTCTCTCCTCTCTCTTACTCTCTCTCACTCTCTTCTCTCGTACTCCCCCCTCTCTCACTCTTACTCTTTACACTCTTACTCTCCTACTCTTTCACTCCTCTTTCTCTCCTCTCTCTTACTCTCTCTCACTCTCTTCTCTCGTACTCCCCCTCCCCCTCTCCCCCTCCCCCCTCTCTCACCCGTACTCCCCCCTCTCTCACTCTTACTCTCTACACTCTTACTCTCCTACTCTCTACACTCTTACTCTCTTACTCTCTCACCCTTACTCTCTCACTCTCTTCCCCTCTCTCTCACTCTCTTTCTCACCCTTACTCTCTCACTCTCTTCCCCTCTCTCTCACTCTCTTTCTCTTCCTTTCTTCTTCCCCCCCATACCCCTCTTCCCTCTCTCTCACTCTCTTTCTCTTCCTCTCTTTCTCTTCCTCTCTTTCTCTTCCTCTCTTTCTCCCCCCATACCCACCTTCCCCTCTTTCTCCCCCCATACCCACCTTCCCCCTCTCTCAATCCCCCTTCCCTCTCTTATACCCACCCTCTCTCCTCTCTTCCTCTCCCCTCCCATACCCATCTTCCCCCTCTCTTACATCGACCTTCCCCTTCTCCCTCCTCGTCAACACTCCCTCATAAGCTCATCCCACCACACCCCAACACACTCCTACTCTACCTTCCCACTCCACCCCATCCAATTCCTTACACCCACCACCCACCCCTACCCACATACCCCACCCTACCCACATACCCCTACCTCTACCCCACACTCCACCCATGCCTTCCCCACCTCCCAACACCCTCACATCACACCACACCAATACCCTTGCATCACACCACGCACACCACACCAATACCCTCGCATCACACCACGCACACACTACAACTGACCAACTACTTTCTCCCTTTCTCCCTTCCCCCATTTTCACACTACATACGTCAAGATCACCAGCAGTCTACCTCCCACACACAGCCCCTCGTTCCCGATCACCGTTCGTTATCTCCCCCTTTCTTAGCTCTCCTGAAATAAGAATTTCTAACTTCCGGTCAGTCAGCCATTGTTATGATCGGCCATTATTATGATTGACCGTTGACTGAACACTATTCAATTTTTTTTCTCCTTGTCTCCGTATTCTTTCTGTTGAAGAGCGTAGCTCGAAACGTCAAAGACTTTCCGTATTCCCGAGCGTCATACTAATATATACTTTTGTTATTTACACCACCTGTCCTCGTCTGTTGTTATTTTTTGTATAATCTCCCATATATATATATATATATATATATATATATATATATATATATATATATATATATATATATATATATATATATATATATATATATATATATATATATATATATATATATATATATATATATATATATATATATATATATATATAATATATATATATATATATATATATATATATATATATATATATATATA
>NC_142932.1:82534498-82536998 GCF_046866305.1 Octopus bimaculoides
CATTGCAAAAACACTACTGTATTCTCTAACTGGATAGACAAACAAACATCTCAAGAAAACTTTAAAACTTTAATATACTAAATTTTGTAAGAAACTTATCCCTGACTACCCAAATATGTAAACATACCTTTTATTGCACCAACACAACTCAATCCAAAAATTCAAAAATCCAACGACGTAAATATCAGTATATATATACATATATATATATATATATATATATATATATATATATATATATATATGTATGTATATATATATATATATATATTATATATATATATATATATATATATATATATATATATGTATGTATGTATTATTGATTTCTCTACCAGTAATTACAAATAGAACTACTACTTCTATTCTGATAGCACAATAATCTGAGGCCCCAAACAATAATACTAGTGATATCAGTGATAATAATAATAATAATAATGAAAGGAGAGGGGGTATTCTCCCATGTCATAATTAATGTTACATCTAGTGATGGTGCCAGAATAAAAACACTGGTAACTGCGCAACCTGATAATAGCTACCTCATATGAGTGACAATGAATAAACAAAATATTGTGAATAACGGTAGTAATGAAACTGAAGCCATTGATGATGACAGTGTTGCACCCGGCAGGCTCAGGCATTCTGGTTCGGCTCCAACCTGTCGAAAGGGACCACCACACACGGCGCAGATGGAACAAGCAAATTAATGATATGGTCATGGAGTGTTAGTACCTGAGCAACCCGGTAGATGAGAATGGTCCTTAAATTAGGGGTTACCGACAATGTACATTTGATCAATGGAGGGAACAGGGATTGTTTCAACTCACGGAACGGAGACTATGTGATCAAGATAGAGCAATAAGAAAAAAAATGTTTGTGCATAGAAGTAGAGCACGAAACTATCAAAAGGCAGGTCTTGGAAATTAGCAGCAAAGACAACGATGAAAATACAGCTCTTACTAATAAAGGCACAGAAGAGGAGCAGTGGTAGTTTACTTGATGAGAGACATATGGACGATCTAAAAGAAGACAATAAGACTAATGGCAACATGACAGATGAACAAAAAGCAATCTATGACAGAATAAAAGCAAGACTACAGGAGAACGATAGCGACATTATTTGCAACCTTAAAAAAAAGTTGACCGGTGGAAGTTGAAGCATGAAACGAAAAATGTAAATGATATTCTCAAATACATCAGAACAAACCACATCACATAAACAAATAATTTGATCACGGTCGCAAGTATTGTTGTAGCAGAAAATTATTATTATTATTATTATTGTTCAGTAGTTTTATTTTTATAACGTGCTTTCACTTCACTACCGAGCGCAGCTCTGTGTGCCTTGGGTATGTGCTGTGGTTTGCTGTGATCCTCTTATGGTTACTGTATTGAAAGTGTTTTGCGTAGGATATGTGCAGTGCCCAGTAGTGCAATTTTCTGTATGTTATATATATTTGTAAGTCCTGGTGTTTTTGTTATGTATTTGTCTGAATATTTTTTTATTATACCTAAGGCACCTACTATGATAGGAATTGTTTCTGTTTTTAGATTCCACATTCGAGTTACCTCTATTTCCAGGTCTTTGTATTTTGAAAGTTTCTCCATTTCTTTTAGGGAAACTATTATTATTATTATTATTATTATTATTATTATTATTATTATTATTATTATTATTATTATTACTATTATTAAGGCAGCATGCGGGACAAAATGCTTAACAGTATTTCGTCCAACTTTACAATCTGAGTTCCAATCCCACCAAGATTGACTTTGCCTTTCAAAACTTTTACAACTCAAAAGCTATTACATACTAATCTTATTTGCATGGACACTAATCTGACGTTTGGTGACGAGTTTTCTGAAATTATAAAAAATCTTTCGTAGATTCATGCAGGATACAGGTTGGCCTGTTTTTCCTGGCTGACCAAGCGTGTCTCGATGCTAATATCCTCCAGACTCTTAAGTAGCAGTTTGGGTTCTGTGCCATGTTTACCAAATACCATAGGGACGATTTTGTCGCCTTTATCTTTCACAATTTCTTAATCTCTCTGATCAGCTCTTGATTTTTTCTTAATTTTTCTCAGATTTTTTGAGTCCACTCTACTATCAAATGATACTGCATCTTTTGACGCACAAACATTTCACCAATCATCCACAACTCTAGAGTTATATTTTAATCACAATCAAAAGATGAAAAACAAAGTTTCCCGGGTGGGATTTGAACGCATGAGCAGCAGATAATTGAATCTCGTATAACAATCCATTCTTCCCAGCTGAAAATTACCTGGCTTTAAAGGTGTAGCGAAAATTCTGGTTGAAGGCCCAACATTTCGAGTTCTTTCACAAGGGTTAAAATAACTGAAGGACCGCTGCAATAAGCGTATGTGAATCTTAGAAGGGAACATGTTGAATAAAATAATAAGTAACTGATCCTCTTGTATTTTACTTTGCCCCAAACCAGGAGCTTTTCAGCATCGCCTCTTCTGACTATACACAT
>NC_142932.1:82549498-82554498 GCF_046866305.1 Octopus bimaculoides
AAAAGATGGTGTAAACAACAAAAGGATGTATTAGTATACGGAAAGTCTTTATATATATATATATATATATATATATGGTTCATAGATGAGAATCAGATATTCTCTGTATAGAATACATTTAGTAGTGCCCAATAGGTTTAAACTTGAGCGGGGAGAGGGGGAGGAGGAAATGTAAGGATAAGCAAGTTAGGCGGGTTGATTTACAAAAAATATTAAATACATTAAATACAAAAAATATATATAAATGTTTACATACAAAATGGTCCGACGTATACAGAATAGAAATGATATCAAGGATTAAAAAGGTTGTACTACGCTTCTTCAAACCCTTTAATTCTTGATACCCTTTTTATTCTGTGTACGTCGGACCTTTTTGTATGTAAACATATTTACTTTTTTGGTAATGTATTGTATATAGACCTGCCTAACTTGCTTATCCTTACATTATATATAAATGTGTGTGTGCGTGCGTGCATGTGTGTGTGAGAAAGAGTATGAGAGACAGACAGACAGACAAGAAACGAAGAATGCTTATACCATGACTTTACTGTTATTTGCAATTCTTTCGGTACTACTCTGTTAGAAACAGTTGGAAAAGAACTGTTGTAACTAACAATCAATTTATGGTGTATTCATTATGCGTCGTCTTACATGAGTTGTATGTTATTCTACGTAAGACTTACACACTGCTTTTAACAGTGATGGATATGGAGTTTCTCAAAGTTGCAATATAAGAATTTAGAAAGCTGAGATTTCATTGAGTGCTGCATAGGAAATACACCAATTTTCTACCCATTCACAACCTATCCTACATACACATACGTCACACATAGTACGTGCAGGAGTGTATGTGTGTCTGTGTGTATGCATGTATAAATGATGTGTGTGTGTGTGTATTTTGAATAACTATACTAATTCCGTCTCCCTCCTCTCTCTCTCTCTCTCTCACTTACTTTCTTTCTTTTTTCTTTCTTCCTCTCTTTCTCTCTCTCTCTCTCTCTCTCTCTCTCTTTGTCACTCTTTCTTTTTCTCCTCCTCTCTTCCACTCTCTCTCTCTTTCTCTCTCCGTCTCTTCCACCCCCTCTCTCTCTCTCTCTCTCTCTCTCTCTCTGACGAACACGTGTAGTCTCTGTTGATAAGACGGCATGCGATAACCACTGGAAACTAATCGAGCTTTTCTTGGGTGGCCTCTCTTGAGAGACCCTTGTATTTTATCGCACGGTTCTATCTACACAGTCAAGAGTACGCTTGTGAATGTATTCCCAACACAATTTGTCCACACACACACACACACACACACACACACACACAGAGTCACACACACACAGTCACACACACACATACGCACGCGCGCGCTGTTTCAGCAGTTTAGTCATGCATACGTATTTATATACAGAGAAAAAAAAAGAGAGTGAGAGAGATTATAGCGGTCTCATATTGTGTAAATTGAAATTAAACGAAAAACGTATTAAATACAGTTACGTAGACTGGAATAATACCATTTCCTGAAAGCTAAGTCTGTGAGAATGACTCCTCAAAGTAAATTTTCTCTTTCCCTATCTCCAGGCGTCTGATTTTATGATTCTTGAAACTATTTTATAGACACATTGATTGGATTTTGTTGGGTACCGTTAGAAAGAACATTCTTACCCCACAGGGTAGAAAATTGCTGACTTTTCAATGCCGTACTCAATACCAGCTCATGGCTGTCTACAGTCTTTAAGAAAAGTCTAATGGTGCAGAAATTCAAGGTACGTCAATGGTAGAAGCTGTGCAAGTCTTACGTAGAGTAACATATATTTCAAGCAAGGTGACGAAGAATAAATATACCTTTTACTTGTTTCAGTCATTAGACTGCGGCCACGCTGGGGCTCTGCCTGGAAGAATTTTAGTCGAACGAATCGATCCCAGTATTATTTTAAAACTTTGTACTTATACAATCGATCTCTTTCTCCTAAGCGCTGGATAACCACACCAACACTGGTTGTCCAGAGGTAGGGGAATCAAACACAGGTACAAAGGCACGCACACGTAGACATACTTACGACAGGCTTCTTTCAGTTTCCGACTACCAAATTTACTCGTAAGGCTTTGGTCGGCCCAACGCTATAGTAGAAAACATTGCCCAAGATGCCACACAGTGAGACTGAACCCGGAACCATGTGGTTGAGAGGCAACCTTCTTACCAAGCAGCCACGTCTGCGCCTAAATGTGTTAGCATAACTTAGTTAGTAGTAACAATAGTTTTTATAGACCCTTTCTGCGTAACTTGATCTTCTATAGAAAGGATTTTTGATGATCGCCACTGACAACCGATTATATGATACTCGATTCCTTAAAATCTACATCATAACGCTAGGATTCACAGCTGACTCTCTTATTACAAAACAAACGGTAGTAGTCGTTTCAAATATTGGTAGAAGGCCTGAAATTTGATTAAGGGAATCTATGGATACCATCAACCCAGTGGTATCTTATTTTATTGTCACCGAAAATACGGAAAGTACCATTGGCATCGGCAAGATTTGCGCTCAGAACGTCAGAAGTTGGAATAGCGCATTGTGTTAATTTTTTTTTTTTTTCTCTTTCCTTTTTCCAAATTTCGGGAGCTTTAACGATTCTGCAAGTCCACTACCTTAAACTGAGTATACAAATGTCCACTTTTGCAAGCATACTGAATTAGGACATTAAACTTCTTCTATTATGAATAAAAGATTTCGAGTTCAAATCCTGACTGAAACATTATTTGTATTTTGGATTGACGACTACTTTAGGTCGACACGTTGCATAAATAAATACAGAGAATTGTTGTGTTGCTTTGTGCATGGAAACTTTAATTATCGTCCTTACTTATCTCTGAAGTTCAGATATATAATAACATAAGTGCTTCTTCATTGTCTGTTTTGCTATCTTTGATTCAATTTACCTTTTTCTTGGCACGTAAGTCTCACGTGATTGCTTGGTCTCTCTTGCCACACATACAAACACACACATTTACATATACACATACATAATACATAATACATACATACATACATACATACATATATACACGCATGTATACATTTATATTACACACAAAAACACAAATATGTATATATATGTATATCTATATATATATATATACATATATATACGCGTAGATATACATATATATATATATGCAAGCAAACATAGTTGCAACGTGCTATACGTATGCATGTATAGATATGTATACATACATACATATACATATATATACATACATACATATACATATATATACCTACATACATACATATATACATGTAATATATATATGCATACATATAGACAGACAGACTGAGAGACATACTGACGGACAATAAAATAGTTTAAATAACAAGAGCAATTTAATATTTATCAGCACTGAAAACATCACCAGTGCTCATACGCACACGCAAGTGCACGCACACACATACACGTATATAGAAATCTATACACAGATTCTGTTAGATTCACTATATGAATGAAGTGTGATGCTTCTAGATGTGTATCATTCAAGAGAATTTAGATGCAGCAGCTGCGCTTTGGCTTTGCTTCCTAGAAATATGTATATTTTATGGCGTGTTACTGTCGAAGGAAACTAGCGTGTAAAATCGAGGCAAAGATAGAGCCTATATGAAGTCAACAGACCTGTTAAAATAACAGCCAAATTTTCTTAAGTCACACCTCACCTACGACGTTTTGGGAATAAATGAAGAGCACAATAGATAATCATTATCTTTGGCACCCGAAATACATAATCATAGGGTAGTCATGGCTAAAACGCTTTTGATCATCGGCTTGCTCGATAGGAGAAAAACCTGGTGCTAAACAGCAACAAGAGCAAGATTTAGGTATATATTAGTGTTGTGAAATTGATATAAGATACATTCTGTTTTACATTTTTACTGGGGTTTATCAGGTGGTGGGCTGACAGTATCTTTTGCCCGCCGGACAAAATGTCCGTCTTTACATTCTGAGTTGAAAATGCCGCCGAGGTCAAATTTGCTTTCTGGGGGGTCGATGAAATAAGTAGTACTTAAACACCGGGGTCGATGTTATAGTATAATTGGACTTTGTAAGACGGCCAGCTGGCAGACTCATTAGCATGCCGGACAAAATGATTAGCTACATTTCATCCGTCTTTACATTCTGAGTTCAAATGCCACCGTGTTTGACTTTGCGTTTAGTCATTTCGAGGTCAATGAAATATGTGCCAGTTGCGCGAATGGGGATCGATGCAACATTCCCTTTCCTTTTTTCAAGTCAATAAAAATATCAATTCAAGCTAAGGGGCCTTTCGTGATATCAGATCTAAACTGAGACTATCGACAGTGTCACTCAACATGAAAGAATTAGCAAGATATCCTTCATACGAATAGGAAACAACTATTGTATCGTGTAGCCCTTGATATACAAAAATACCAGTTGCGCACCTTCTACAAAAGTTGCTGTAGTAGAAAACACTTGCCTAAGGTGCCACGCAGTGAGAATGAACCCGGAACCATGTGGTTGGGAAGCAAAGTTCTTACCACACAGCCGTAAATGGCTGACAAGCTAGATCGCCCCTGGTGCATTTAAGAATAGAAATTTTTTTGTTGCAAGTCTATATATCAATTTTATTAATATTTTTTTGTCCGCTGATGACAATACAACATGTGGTTATGTTTATCTATATTTTCATGAAGGTAATTTCACTGCAAAACTGAATTAAGGTGGGGAAAAACGTAGAGAATACACACGCTTATATATTTGCATGAAATATCCATATCTCTCTCGACCTTATAAAGCATAGCCAGGTTCATGGGCCCGGTTTCCCGGTTTCAATGGCGTATGTGCTCCCCAGATGGACAGGATCCCCGCCCATCACAGCGTTACAAATTTTTGACTGCTGAGTGGAGTGGAGCAACGTGAAATGAAGTGTTTTGCTCAAGAACACAACGCGTCGCCCGGTCCAGGAATCGAAACCACAATCTTACGATCATTCATGCTGACAC
>NC_142932.1:82556998-82576998 GCF_046866305.1 Octopus bimaculoides
AACCTCTAACTAATTGGTGTCTTTGAAATTAACACTGGATAATCCTGCTAATGGCTAACCTATGGCGCCCAAGTAATCAACTTCCTACTATTCTGCAACAATAGGACGGACGTACAGTAATTTGGACATCACGAATCAATTCTTCACTGCAACAGGCGTTGAATGTGCTTACTGATATTTAAACTGAATAATAAAAGCTATGAAATCTGCCCTTATACATCATAATGGGTTTCTGAATATATTACATCGTGATCACCAAAATATTTTGGTCCAAAAATATCCTAAACCTTCATCATCTATGACTTAACAACTGGTTAAGAGTTAAACCTTCAGATTAGCGGTAATATATTATTTGTTGCTGTCGATTAAAATTTACAGTATTCTGATTTTCACGGGTCAGTTTGCTAACAATTCGAAAACCTCTCTGATCGACATCGTAAAACCATCCATCTGAAAAACCCAATTTATTGTCTTCACATGATTTGGTTTCGAAAAATCTTTGTTTTACCGTGAAATCGTTGAATGTATTTTCTCCTCTATTTGAGGTTGAAAGTAAAAGCCGATACACTTCTGAACAAAAAAGGGTTTTGATTGCAGCAACAACATCAATGTTTCACTAATGTCAAGAAAAAGGGACGGAGACAATTACATTGGTCGTGTCCCAGGGTCATTTTCTCTAAATTGGAATGTATACTTTCCACGTTCGTATCTGAATTTTCTGCGTTCAATAATTTTTCTCTATTTTTACTCATTCATGAATTTGATGGGCATATAGCGGTATCTAAGCCGACTCAAGAAATCTCTAGTGAGACTTTTTATTGATGTACCCGAAGAGATCCAGAACGGGTTGAAACATGTGTTGTACCCAATAAAGTCTATTACACATTCCATCTCCTATTTTATTAATACTGTCACCCCAACTGCCACTACGATTTTCCTGCAATAAATTTACGGATAACAACAGGTAATCGAAACCGTACCCCTGCTTTACTCATTATCTATATATACATTTTGTATAATTTCTCCATCATATATATATATATATCAATGAAATAATTATTGTTTCGTTCCAGTATTTTCTACCATTTTACGAGCAGATTCATTATTCCCAACCGAAGGAATTTCCTGTCTTTACCAACGGCATACCCTTCCAGGGTCTGTTCAATGAATTTTGAAGAGACCAAAACAGGTGAAATTCTAAAAGCTCGACGTTGGGCTAATGTGGAATGTGGAATAAAACTTCCCAGCCAAGCTCCAGTAATTTCTGTCAAGTCTTCAAGAATGTTTGCTGTCTGGCATTGTCGTGATGAACTCAATGCCCTTACAGTTAGCAACAGCTGAACGCTTCTGGTGGATCGCTGCGTTTAATTTGTCCCGCTGCTCCCCATACAGAAGAAACTCGTAAAATACAACATCCTTCCAAATTAAAAGCATGACCTAGTTCGGGTGAAGTCCTGCTTTGGAAGCTGTTGGTTCCTCGCGTGCATTTGCACTTCACATTATTATAGACGATCCGTTTTTCGTTCTACACTGTTCTCTTCAAAAAAGCTCGTTATCTTAACGTTTCTGCAACTAATCGCAGATGAAAATCTGGTGAGCAAGATTAGCTTCATTCAGTTGGTATGGGACGGAAACATACATCCTGCTGAAGTAAGCAAGATGATGCAGATGGTTTTTCAACGTTCGATTTGGATATTTTGAGAATATCTACGACCATCTCGATCATATAACGGGGATTGTTTTCAACTAACTCCTTCATTTTGTTGCTGTTAATCTCAGTTAACTGGACAGAGCAAGACGCATCTTCAAGCCAAAAATTTCCCGGTCTAAATCTTGAAAACTGCATCTGCCACACACGTTCCGTAACTGCATCAGTTCCAGACAATGTGCATATCTTCCTTCGGGTTTCTTCCGTTTTCTTGGCTTCTTGTTTTTAAAAAAAAGATGCATTAGGTGTCGGTAATGTTCGTTTTGGTTCTCCATTTTCTGGATGATCCTCATTACATAAAACACATGTTCCTTTACGAGTTGGCGTCCAACCACGCTGAAACGTCAAGTATCTAATGAGTGAGAATACACAATAGACAGGCTGAAGTTAACTACTTATTAGAGTGCTTGAAGTTCAGTGTCGACATAAACGGAACGGAGATTTTGGCCAACCCAACGTGTATCAATTCACAGATACAAACATTTTCGAGAGGAGATAGTCCTAAAAGCATAGGATATAAGGAAAATGTATGAAAAAAGACAGAAACAAAATAAAAACTAAAATGACATGTGACTGGGTACATTAAACTACAAGAAGGTTTAAGACCTTTAGAAAATGTCAGAATAAAACTGCTGTAAGATATTTATTGACTTAGACATGAAGTGGCGTGTCTCTATATGCACATAGCTATGTATGAATGTGTGAATATGTTTTTATATGGAGTGTGTGAGTATGCTTCAGTATATGCTTACTAATATCATGGAGATCAAGTGAAAAGAAAGGGAAAGATGTAAAACAGAAATGTATGACAAATTGGAAACTGAGGTTAAAACTGGCTAAAAACACCAAGAATAATGCAAAGGATATCTTCAATTTATCACTTTCAGAACCCTGTGAACTTGTTATGAATTCCACCTGGGTGGTATTTCATGAGAAATGACCAAGGACGACCAAAGACGTAATTTGAAATCTCCCTCTAGCATCAAGATAAATTGGAAATTACTGTTGAATACAGGTTTTAGAGAGTTAAAAATTCTGTCACGCTTTCACTACTCAGATCAAATGAAATCTTGTTTGATAGAAACTCTGCAATAACTGTTTTGCTTTTAGTTATACACACTCAGTCGTGCACTGAACTGGTGATTGGTCTGTTCGAAAACTTTAGCCAACGACGCTTTAATTAACTTTTTGGCATACAATATGTACAAAAAAGATAGGTTGATAGATAGATCGATAGATAGATAGATAGATAGATAGATAGATAGATAGATAGATAGATAGATAGATAGATAGATAAATAGATAGATAGATAGATAAATAGATAGATAGATAGATAAATAGATAGATAGATAGATAAATAGATAGATACATTTCTTTTATTAGCCACACAGGGCTCAACGAAGATGGGACAAATACAATGTAGAGCTTTTCTTTTTGGGAGGGGGAAGGAAGGAAAAAAAAAAAAAAAAAAAAAAAAAAAATTGGTGGTGTCGATCAAAAGGGATCGTAGGAAGGGAAAAAGGGGCAGTTCGATCAAAAGGGATCGAAAAAAAAAGAAAAGGAAAGGCCGATCAATAGGGATCGTGTATCACACAGTAATGTTCTCGTGTAAAAAGAGGGGAGGACAGTTTAGGTTTAGCCGTGGAAGGAAAAGCCCACGGAAAAGACCACGGTAACCTTGGTCAATATTCTCATTGAAGAAACTATAACAGTAAGTGACTCTCTTTTGCCTTTTTGTTTTATTTTTTTTTCTTGTTCATAGGGTTATGCTCAAGATGGCTCCGTCGTTCACACGTGCCATCCTTGCTACATTCACCCATCTTTTTTTGAAGCATTCACTAGACAAGACTTCCCTTTCTACTCTCAACTTCCTCTTCAGGTGATACTTGAAGAAGTTGATGAGAGATTGCCCAGAGAGGAAAGTCTTTGTCTCTAGACCTTTCAGACGCGTCCACCATACACATTCTTTCGCCATAGCCACAAGTACGATGAAAATGGCTCTTCCTTCCCGTTTAAAGGAAGGAGGCGCGACAATATTCACGATAGACTCGGCTGATAGACCGACTCGTCCCACACGCGATAGCAGTTGTTCGACGTAAGCCCACAGCTCGGAAATGGTGGGACACTGTACGAGTGCGTGCAGAACGGTTTCGTCGCTCTGCCGGCATCTCGGACAGGTCGGCCCCGTGTTTCTCGAGCCATGCCTGTAGAGCTTATCCCGAACGGGTAGTGCTTCTCGATAGCACTGCCAGGCCAGGGATCTCTGGAAGTTGTCCATAGGTCCCGGCCCGAAGGTCGTCTTAAACAGGCGGGTCAGGTATTCCTCGTCGACGCCCAGGTTCGCCCCGAGATCGTCGTCGTACCTTCCCTCCACTAATCCACTATAGAATGCGTTAGTTGTGATGCAGTCGCTCAAGGTTGACCCGGGTTGTTGGAGTTGCCGAAGAGCAGCGCGACACTCGCGGTGCCATTCGCCCTTCCTCGGCCTCTTCTTGATCCATGACTGCAGTTCGGTCATGGAGACGAGCTGCGGGAAAGCGCGCCGCACAAACGGTGACCACACCTGTTCACCGCTGTCTACGTAGAGCCGGAGATGTCGCAGTCTCAGCGCGTGTCTGCGCATCATCAACCACGGCATGCCCAGTCCTCCTTTTAACGGGTGTTGGCAGCAAACGGATCGCCTAACCATCGGAACGCTTCCTTTCCACAAGAAGCGGAAGAGGATGCGCTCCAGTTTGGTGATGGTAGGGTCGGGACAAGGAACGACGGTCAGGCGGTAGTAGATGACGGACGCGATGTACGTGTTCGCCACCTCCGCCCGACCTTTCAGGGAAAGCTTCCTCTCGGCCCATTGCCGGGCTAGAGTGGCCACCCTTAGATAGATAAATAGATAGATAGATAGATAAATAGATAGATAGATAGATAAATAGATAGATAAATAGATAGATAGATAGATAGATAAATAGATAGATAGATAGATAAACAGATAGATAGATAGATAGATAGATAGATACACCCACAAACACATATACGTACAAATGTGTGTGTGTGTGTGTGTGTATTCAGGATTAAATAAAAAGACTACAAATGGAAAATATGACATACCTGTATCATATATACATACATATATATATATATATATATATATATATATATATATATATATATATATATAATTCAAATAAGCTTGTAGTAAATAAATATTCGGAAATTAATGTAGACAGCTGCGTGCAATGTGTTACGAAAAAGGAAAACTATAATTGTCATTTAATATGACTAGGATGTTAGAACACCTACATTGCTAGAAATAAGAACTAAAAAGCTCTAATGCTGTAGTTAAAGCACATAATTGTAAACATATGTACTGATAGGAACTGTTATCACCCGAAAACACCGCTCGAGAAATTCCCTATACTGATCGGTCAGTTTCAGCTAATTCCGTAACCTCATCACTAGGTACCGCTCCATTCGGCTGATTCTGGACTTAATTCTCTGTCAGTACATATGTATTCACCATAAAAATGATGATTTAGCGAATCGCTGTGTATACAAAATCTTGATGTGTGTGTGTGTGTGTGTGTGTGTGTGTGTGTGTGTGTATGTGTGTGTGTGTGTGTGTACATGATGGCTGTCAATTCGTAGTACGACCATCACTGAGAAAGCTTTGACTGTGCAAAACTTTAGGTCCAATAAGGCTTGCGCAACACCTCATCGACCCTCTCCACCCTATTGCTATGAACCAGAGACAAGACTAAGCAAGATGTCCAGTGCCATTATGGGTCGGAGGCTCAGGGATGTGGGAGCATAATGATCTCAAATGCAAGCTGAAAACCCCCAAGATGTCCAGTGTCATTCCTTGCATATCCGTTTTCATCTCAAAGTGACCTTCTCATAACGTTTTGTTAATAAATGCTTAAAGGAGAATCTGGATAAACTGGGATTTTCAGAAAGGAAAATCGACCAGCTAATTCATACATTACAAGTGCAATCTGTGAGTGGAACAGTAGAAATACGCAAGACTTTTCTCAAGTTCCAAATGTGAATTTGTCTGTGTTAGCTACATCTCAAAGATGGAGTCTTGTATCTTTGTTAGAAACCGGCTCCTTCCCCAGTGAAAGATTTATAATAATAAAGAATAGAAGAGATATACATACATACATACACACATAAATTGAATATTTTACAAAAATATATATTTACTAGATACAAATATTATGGGATGTAAAACTCAAAACGTCGAGTAATATGGATAGATCTATTTCTTCTATCAATAGTTATTCTATCATGAATCTAAATAAACTTCACTGGATGATACTAAAGATATCAAAAATTTTAATGATTTCAAGGTGCCACAAGGTTTAACATCGAATACAATTACATAGCCACACTGTCTGGAAATTTGGTGGAGGGGATTAGTCAATTACATCAATCCCAGTGTTTAACTGGTATTTATTTGATCGACCCCGAAAGAAAGAATGAAATGTAAAGTAGTCCAGAGCGGAATTTGAACTTGAACTCAGAAGTAAAGCCGGAAGAAATGCCACTAAGCATTTTGTCCGGCGCTCTAGCGTTTCTCTCAGTTTGCCGTCTTACCAGTGAATACAAATAATGGTTTAAGAATCATTATCAGAATTGTAGAACAGGAGGTCATTTTCTTGTTGCCATTTAATAAACAATTTATGAAGATGTGGGATTATAAGGGGTAATTTATCTCATTTTTTTCCTAATGTACACCAGTCATAAAACGATACCAGTCATAAAACGAGGGATACACAACACATCTTCAAATGTTATACTTTGACATAATGTATATGACACTAATGTCATTTCCCATTACAATCCTATTTTACCTCTATAATGGGAAAATGGAATACTCCTCTAAGAATATAATTAAATATAAAATAAAAAAAGATAAATAAAACTTCACAGACAAAATAATCCTTTGTTGTTTTTGTTGTTTAAATTTCGTTTTGTTCATTATTAATACTTTGTTTGCATTTTTATTCATTTTTGTTTCGCAATTTTTATCTATGTAACTAGAGAAATACTTTCTTAGAATAGAATACTTGTGCAAAGTTAACCGTTTCCAAATAATAACAAAATTATATAAACAAATCTGTTTTAAATATAGACATTCGATAAAAGAAAGAGGAAACCAAACATATTGATTGTTAGCATCGCTTTGAAATTTGGCACTAAATGTTTTATTTTCATTTCTTACGAGTATTTTGTCTTTGTATTTTGGGGGTATTTTTCTCTTTCCTTTTTCATCTGTTTCACCGATTCCCCCATCTTCCACCTCTGACTCCTCGTTTTATTTTGTTGCTCATCCTAAACAGATATATAGATATTTACCAATTTCACATTCACTACTTTATCTCTTCGTTCCAAAATTTGCCGAGAAATTTTGGAACCGTTTGGCTGATTACAGACATTTCTGGCATAGCGTAAACGTTGAAAGAAAAATAGCTTCCAAATAATACGATATAGAGTTACCATCAGTTCTTGTGAATATATATATATATATATATATATATATATATATATATATATATATATATCAGGAAAGAGCTATCTACAGAGAGAGACAGAGAGAAAAGAAAGAAAGAAAGAAAGAAAGAAAGAAATAAAGAAAGAAATAAAGAAAGAAAGAAAGGAGGGTAGAGAACGAGAGAAAGAGAGAGAGAGAGAGAAACAGAGGGAGGAGATCCAGTAAAGATGTCCAAAGATCAGCTTTTATTTTCAAGTGTGTGCGTTTGGCTAGACAATGAATCTTTTGTAGATAAAGAGAATACGATACATTTTTACAATCTGTTTTTGAAATGTTATATACGCACACCATTATGCAATGTATGTGTGTGATGTGTGAGGGAATGCATGCATATAAATATGTATCCATAGATATATATATATGTATGCGTGTGCGTGTATATGTGTGTTTGTTGTATACATGAGTACGTGTGTGTGTGTGTGTGTGTAAAAGTATCAAATGTCCTTCCCGAGTCAACATGTTCGTAAGACGGTTTTCCAGATTCCGTGCGTATATACTCTCTGCATGGACGTCGGTCAATCGCAATATAATTCATTTTTGGCAGCTGAGTGAACTGGAGCAACGAGAAAGGAAGTGTTTTGCTCAAGAACACAACGCATGCCGCGGTCCTGAAATCGAAACCACGATTGTACGATCATGAGGGCAACACACTAACCACTAAGCCACGTGCTTCCACACACACACACACACACACACACACACACACACACACATATATATATATATATATATATATATATATATATACGCACACACACACTCACACAAACATACATACTTACATATTCTTTTATTTTTTATTCTTTTGTTTTCAGTCATTTGACTGCGACCAGGCTGGAGCACCTCCTTGAAGGAGGTTTTAGTCAAATGAATCAACCCAAGGAGTTTTTTCTAAAGCGTAGTACTTCCTCTATCGGGGTTATTTTTGGTGAACCGCTAAGTTTTGGGGACGTAAACACACCAACACCGGTTGTCAAGCAGTAATGGAGGGGCAAATGCAGACACATAGATACATACACCTACATACATACATACATATATATAAATATATATATATATATATATATATATATATATATATATATATATATATATACGACAGGCTCCTTTCAGTTTCCGTCTACTAAATCCACGCACAAGCCTTTGACCGGCCCATGGCTACAGTAGAAGACACCTGCCCAAGGTGCCACACAGTGGGACGAACCGGGAACCACGTAGTTGGGAAGCAAACTACTTACCACAAAGCCACGCCTATATATATGTATATAATAAGCAGAAAATGGAGAAAACTCTTGATCAACAAACAAACAAATTAACCAACATCGGTTAACTATTTTTTAATACAAAACTTTAACATTGCTTACGGCCATTTTAGCTACCAATGTCAATCGGTGCCTCCAAAGAAAATTCCGAACATAATATTCGTCATCATTATAGCACATCCGATCTAGTACGTGGAGCTTCATCAAAGTGAATACAAATACATAAAATAAAAGAAGGGAAGACGTAAGAGCAAAGAACAGGGCCTCGAGATGAGGCAAGAAGGCTCAATACATTAGAATCATACCATTTTGCAGTGTAATGCTTGAAGTCGATGGGCGAAAGAGTAAACTAGCAAATAATCTACAAAAATAATTAGTGGGTTTAACTCTTTTTATAGGGTACCAGGGTGTATAATTAATGGTAAAATAAAACTAGTACTTAAGTATAAGAGGAATGGCCAGTTAGTCTAGAAAAAGAATAGTACTTGTGATTTCGTAAATAGAGTTAATTAATATTTATCCAAAAACATACCCGTCAAGTTTTTATAATAGTGTACTTGCTGAAATATTCTAGAGACCAACAACTTGTTGTCCGTAATGGAACTGACCAAAGTCCAGCCATCCCTACAATTGGTCAGTTACATTTAAAACCAAGGGCAAGCTAAGACCGTTATAGGGGTAGATATATATAAAGAAATAAACCAGTAAATAAAAGGTGTGGGGGGAAGACTATGTAATAAGTGGCACGAGGCCGTTTATGTCGTTCTACACCATCTCAACATAAAATAAATACCAGCAACCATAGGCAGTAACTAACTGACAGTTAAAGGGAGACTACTGTTAGGGGAGGTGGCTGCTAGTGCATTTACCTTCGAAATATAATGCTAAATCTAACGTCTTAAATAGCCAACATATTTCCAAGTGGTGGTTATACTAGACGAACAAGTAAAAGTCTACACGTTCCTGAGTGCATTCTGCCTATTAGACATACGAGAGCGCAAACGTACAAAGCCTCAAAATAGTTAAACGATTACAAGTTAAATCACTTGCTAATTACTAACATGGTTACAAATTCAGGGTCCTACTACAGTTTATTAAATCTTACTTAATATATATATATAATATATATAATAATTAATATATATAATAATTAATATTAAATTGTTCATATTACTAAACTTGCTAAACTTAACCCTTGCCTGAGTGAAGCCATATGTGGTCTACCACACAATTTCACTTCCATTCATGCACAATATTCCTAAGGATAATAATAGCTCATGGGAAGACGTCTACTGCAATGCCAGGTACAGGCCTATACAATCTAGAGTGGTGTGTAGTTAATATTATGTTGTTAAAATTAAGTTATGTTCTACGGTGGGGGTCCTAAATGGGTAGGCCTAATTAGGTCCACAATAAATGAAGGTAGACCAGTATGCTGGCTGAAAATTAGGTCCAGATTGAAGCTGGTAAAAGCAAGCTAAACCATGGTATAAAAAGTTCAGATGAGAAAAAATTAGTTGTCAGTACAGCCTTAGCTCAGATGGCGGCTACAGGCTACCTTTTAGGGGATCATCATTGGGGATTAAGTACTGATACCCCTGTATTCCAAATTAGGTTCATGATTGAAAGAACTGGCTTTGTTATAGGGGTGAGTAGGTTATATTAGGGAGAAATGACTTAATAAATATATATATTATGTATTTAGTTGTTATAAATGGGGGGTGGGATTTAAACACGGATATGTTGGTGAAGGGATAGGGATATTACTATTGGAACCCCCATAAGGACCCAGGTATGTAATACTAGTAAACTAGCTTTAATTTAGGAGTTTATATATGCCCTCATTCAATATCGAGAACTACTGTTTCTGTGGTGAAGGGCTCTGGGTGCTATTTTGGGGGATGGTGCAAGAGTCTCTAATGCTATTTATATTTAGCGATGGTAAAGTTATCCTTGTGCAGGCAGGCTTGTTTCTCTCTTCCTTCAAGTTAAGTAATGGGTGTTGTGCCGCAAGTATGAACATTTTTTCATTGATGCAAAGATGGCATTTCTTGTTTTTTTTTACATTGTAAGAAGGTGCGGCGCGAGGATTTTCCATTCTAAAGCGAATCTAGTATATTTATTTTTAAGTTCCCAAATATATTTACTTAATCCGGTCAAGTTAATCATATTTCTATTTCTAAAAGAGTGTTGGTGTGCGGCTAGTTTTCCTTTCATTTCATTTTGTGTAGCTCCTATTTATATTCTTTTACTAAACTGTACACTGGTAAATTACATCTTTACTTTTAGAGGTATTTCAAAGGGCACAATTATCTTTATTCCTACAGTCATATAGATTGTGCTGGGGGGAGGATTACTTGCTGGTAGGATAGTGCTAGGTCTATTAAGGTTAATAGGGTTATTATGGTTCTGAATGTTCCCTTTACTAAATTTGAAGTGGTTAGGGGGTTGTTTTTATTCTTACTATTACCGCTGTTGTTGCTTCTACATAAATAGAAAATGTCTAGTTTTTTTTATTATTTAGGGAGAAATGATGCTGGCTAAGCTATGCATGAAACTATAACCTATCTTTATTACTCTACTATTAATAAGTTTCGAACACCTGCTATTCTTATCAAGGTATTTATTTATAATGTTAAATATTAGCTTTAACTAAATCGGTCTTTATTTGCTTTGCGTATGGGAGTATGAGCCAGTTAACGGCACAAGTTTATAGCTGTTAGATTGATGCATGTGGTGTAATATATTCATTATCGTTAGTCTTATTATCTAGGCTATGTGCATTAATACCGCCATTAGTGGTGCTAGGGACACGGTTTCTGCAGATAATGTCTTGGGTTATTACTGTGGCCTTCGTGATTAGTGGATTTATTGGCATCATTCATACATCGTCTAATTACCTTCGCTTTTTTATTTGTTCTTTTTTCTGTTATTATACTTTTTCTTAGTATTGCTAGTTCCCATTCTGTTAGTGTCGTGTGCTATAAGTTTCTGTGCTTTATTACTTAGTTTTGGTATATATGTTTTGTTTTATTGCAATTAAAGTTCTCAATATATATATACACATACATGCGTGTGTGTCCACAGCGCTTCAGTATCCTTCCATAATGCCTCAGAGACTATCATAGTTTGGATGTAGGTGTCTCCAAAGCAAAACTGGATCTCCTCTTGTCAAGGATACCAGATGAGCCTACCTCACAGCACGAAACACAATTGAGGACAGCAGCACGAAACTACCTCGTTGACGAAATGTCACATATTAGAGGAGGTTTCAAATAGTGGAGGTGTAGTAAAGCCAACGGTGGTGCCCTAGCATGACCGCAGCTTCCGAGCCGAAACTAGTTTCCGTTTCTGGCTTACTATCACCACCATCAAGTGTTTTACTGGATACTGAATCATAAACACCTCCGGAGAGGACAAATTTGAGGATATCAGTTAACGTATGCGCTTGTATGACCAGCGTGTATCCCTAACTTTGGCTGGCTCACAATGGCATAGTGCATAGGATTCCTGCTACCCGTGAAATTAGGCGAATTTATATGTAACCTGACATCATCAAAATCCCTCTCACATTAACTCTGGCTTGCTACCTACCACACCTAACAGCATGCTGACTATGTCTATTAACGACAACATCCTCTCTCTCTGCATCAGATTTAGGAACTGGTGTCGCTGGAATAACTTAAGCTACGGAATGCCGGTTAACTGACGCCGACATCAAGTCTACTCAACCACGTGAGAAATCCAGCAACAGAACTGATTTCATTGAGACAATTATAACAACTACGTGACAGATGGAGGCCTAAATCCTCGCGAAAATAAGGTATTTTCAATTTCTAGTAAATTCTTTTCACATTGCCTGTGAACTTCTGAGAGTGAAGACTCGTTAAACACCCACGAATTTTCAGTGTAGACCTGAATCAAACTGCTATTACATATCTATAACTCCAATTCAGTGTGTTGTGGACAACTTCCTTTCATTTCTTCCGCCACTCATGAATGCGCGTGTGAATGTGTGTGTGTGTGCGTGTGCGTGTGTGTGTACGTGTGTTTCTGTTTGTGTGCGTGTGTGCGTGTGTGTGTATGGGCA
The DNA here is from genome assembly GCF_046866305.1 of Octopus bimaculoides. NCBI lineage: Eukaryota > Metazoa > Mollusca > Cephalopoda > Octopoda > Octopodidae > Octopus > Octopus bimaculoides. The sequence goes on from NC_142932.1 coordinate 82,569,610, forward strand.
AATGGATATTGGATGAATAGTACACAGAACTAAGCGTCTTTCGAGTCTAAGAAATATATTTTACGAATATATTTATATGTGCTTGATCTGTTTATACTTACTTTAAACTGGTTGCAGAAAATAGAGTACAACAATACTGGAGTACCACCGTCAAGGAAGATATCTCTCTATTGTTACTTCACTATCAACAGTGTTGACATAAAAGTGAGAAACACCGATTTGTATCTGTAAGCATAATCACAATAAGATCAATACACGCACACACATACACACCGGATGGATGGATGGATGGATGGATGGATGGATGGATGGATGGATGGATGGATGGATATGAAGGGATATATTTACTTTTCTATCATAATTAAGGGTTTACGCTGTGCGTGAATGTGTCTGTATGTGTGTCCATGCATATATTTATATATACAATCAGACGATTACTTTGGAAGTAAATTGCCCGTAATTTTGCTTACATCTGTTAGTTCAGAGTCAATTTTAACATTGAGTGCAAAAACGAACATTTTCACCATATTTTGCTTTTTTATTTCCGTAGAGGCAAGAAAGTTGCTGAGTTTCACAAAGAGATATATGAAGTTTATGATTCCTTAACTGAACGCACTTGTCAGAAATAATTTTTTAAATTCCGTTCTGGAGATTTTTCACTCAAAAATTACCAACGTTTTGTCGACCTACTGAAATTGATGAGGACTGAATCAAAGCCATAATTGAATCTGTGCCATATAACTGTGCGAGAGATTGCAAAGAGGTTAAATGTATCACACACAACAATTCAAAATCACTTAAAATGTCTTGGATTCGTAAAGAAGCTCGATATTTCGGTTCCTTATAAATTGAAAGAGATTCACCTAACACAACGAATCAATATTTGCGATATGCATTGCAAACACAATGAAATCGACCTTTCTTTGAAACGAATCATCACTGGTGAGGAAAAATGGATTGTCTGCAATAACATCAATCGAAAACGATCATGGTCCAAGCGTAATGAACCAGTACAAACCACATCGAAAGGTGAATTGCATCAAAAACGTCATGTTGTCAGTTTGGTGCGATTACAAAAGTGTTGTGTATTTTGAGCTGCTTCCAATGAACCAGACGATCAATTCAGATGTTTACTGTCAACAACTAATGAAACTGGGTGAAGCAATCAAAGAAAAACGGCCAAAATTAGCAGATCGTAATGACAACGCTAGACCACACACGTGAAAAATTATTGGAGCTTGGATGGGAAGTAATGCCACATCCACTTTATAGCCCTGGCCTTGCACCATCAGATTACCATTTATTTCGAAATTTGAAAAATTCTTTGAATGATTAAACTTTCAATAATGATGATGAACTGAAATCCGCACTTGCTTCAGTTTTTAGCTGATAAGGACCAGAAGTTCTATGAGTCCGGAATCATGAGGTTGCCAGAAAAATAGAAAATATATAATTGATTAAAGTTCCTTCTTTGTGCACACACACACACACACACATACATAAGGAAAGAGTTCCTCACTGGTAATGCCATCCTTGTATATTGAAAAAATGTAATTTTTTCCCCAAATAAATTGCACTTCATATTCGAGGCTCCGATGATGTTACAGGATGTTATTGAGGCCTTCAACTGCAACCTGTAACAGATACAGCTGTGAACTAATGAAGTTCATAACATAACCATTGTTTTTCCTGTGTCGTCGTTTTTTCTTATTACTGCTCTCTTTTCGTGTCTAACATTTTATTCTGAAATGCATGTATATTCAGTTTTACACTAGGTTATCAGTCTGGTAATGCCTAAGCGCAATGTACATACATATATATGTATAGAGAGAGACAGACCTGAAATTAGTAAACATACCTGACCGTATACGGGTAGTGAATTCTTTTGTTAGATATTCTTCTAGGCTTAAAACCTTTTATGATTCTGTCTATCTAACGTTCTATCTATCTATATGAATATATATGTGTGTGTATTGATGTGTATTTATATGGTATGTTCACATATATATGTGTTTGTGTATTGGTGAGTATGTATATATGGTATATACATATGTGCGTGTGTTTGTGTGTGCATGTGTGTGTAAGTGTGTACCATATGTATATATACGCAAATATATACACATATATATATATATATGTGTACCTATCCACCTACAATACATACAGACATATATGTACGCATATACAACACAGAAATACACACACACACATACAGACACACAAAAACACATACACACACAGAGACACAGAAGCACGCGCGCACGCACAAACACATACATGTGATTTTGCGCTCGGAGCTACTGAAATATTCTTTCTCTGCAAAAAGTCTTCAAGCGTGAGAGAAAGAAAAACTGATCTTGTAAGCAAGACCTCCTTTTTCACTTAAGACCTGACATTTCTGCTTAAACCTCTAAAATATCTCGTCAATTCTCATTTTATTCAAGGTTCACTATTATTAAGCAAGCATTTCTCTATATCTCACTCTATCTCTAGCTCCCTGTGTCTCTCTCTTGCTCTCTCTCTTGCTCTCTCTCTCGCTTTCTCTCGCTCACTTTCACATCTCTCGCTATCTCTCTCCTGCTTTCTCATTCATTTTTCTCTCCATCACCTTTTTCCAATTTTTCAACTCTCTTTTACTCTCTCTCTCTCTCTCTCTCTCTCTCTCTTCTTCTTCTCTCCCTTTCTCTTTCTCTCTCACTCTCTCTCTCTTTTTCTCTCCCTTTCTCTTACCTTACTCTTTTACAGCCTGTTATACACGCTGGACTGCAGGAGGTGATTTTTTCGCTTATGGCTGTTCACAGTTCAAATGAAAATATCACTCTACCTTTCATCCTGTAAGTACATTCGATCAAATAAATGTCACTAATATGTTTTAATCGATTTAATCGATCAAATAGCTTTCCTATCAAAAACTCATAGGAAACCAATATTTATAGCACCTCGGACTGGATCTTTGTTATTGTTATTATTATTATTATTATTATTTTATGCTTATATCACAATTTGTAAACAATAGTTTTGCTGGTTATAGGCTTCTAACCGGTTTAGCACTGGTTCACTGCATTTCTAATAATTTACAAAGGAGTGTGTGTGTGTGTGTGTGTGTGTGTGTGTGTGTGTGTGTGTGTGTGTGTCTATGTGAGTGTGTATCTGTGCGTCCGTGTGTTTGTTAGGTGTGCGTGTGTTTCTGTGTGCGAGTGTGTGTGTATGTATCCGTGTGTGTATGTGCGTGTATGTGTGTATATACATGTGTGTGTGTGTGTGTGTGTGTGTGTGTGTGTGTGTGTGTGTGTGTGTGTGTGTGTGTGTGTGTGTGTGTGTAATTCGGTGGAGAAGAAATATTGCAAAGAACTTCGCTCTGAAGAGTACCAACGTCTAGGTTTTCTTGTTGTGGACTTCATTGGAAGTTAAGCACGCACGCACAAACTGTTGCTATCTGCCTTCTTTTCGTGTATATGCGAAAGTGGGTAGCCGAAAAGTTCCTGGCTTAGGGTAAAAGAAAACGCAGGAGGATCAATTAATTATGATTTTATTCAACATATTCCCCTTTCAGATTCTCGTTCTTCCTTCTGTTACTACTATATTTCTCTCTTCCTCTCTTTCTCTCGTTGCTCACCTATTTCCTACTTCCTCCCCTTGTTTCTCCCTCTACCACTCTCTCTTCCTTACCCCTCGTGGTCACATGTGTCCACGTACTAATTCTTTTCTTCCTTGGCTATCGCCAAGCAAACACGCGAAATACTGTCCCGCTTCCAGTTCGTTGCTTCACAGCATTCCACATACACATACTTTTTCACGTCAGGCCGTATAGCCTTTTCCGTTTGTTTTCCTGTCTTGTTTTCTGTCCGCCACTACATTCCTCCATGGTACATTTTAATTTGTGTATACAAATTTAATTTGTGACCCATGGGAAGAGCCATTTTAACGATGCGTCCTGCCCTACTCTTCGAAACGCCTGTGTTATAATGGGGGTAGCTGATGAAGGAAAATGTTCCCTATGTGGCCTCTGTGTGTTCTGTACTCTGGTTATTATTATTTTTTTTGTCTAGGTTTTGTTTGCAATGTCCTGTACCCAGATATGCATCTATATATACAGGTAGACGTAGGTATACACATACCTGTACGTATATATGCATATACTCATTTATTATTTGTTATATATACATATATATATATATATATATATTCGATATGTGACCGCGTGTGTCTCGTTGGCGATTTTCTTTCTCCGTCTTCCCTTCTTTGGTCTATTTTCTATATTTCTGATGAAGAGATCCGCTCGAAACGTGAAATCCTCTTTCTTTTCTTTCCTTTCTTGAGCGTCCAATAACACTGTACTTATTCCATGTCCTCGCGTTGTTGTTTCTTCTTGCTTGGATTGACTATATATATATATATATATATATATATATATATATATATATATATATATATATATATATATATATATACATACACACACACGCACACACGCGCGCACACACACACACACACACACACACACACACACACACACACACACACACATATATATATATATGTATATATATATATATATCTGTGAAAATATGTGACACTTATTCAGTAGCCATGATAAAACTCCGAGTTTCCGATGCCCGGGAGGGTTTCCGCTCCAACCATCTCTTCAGTTATCCAGCTACTGGAGATTCTATTTGAAAAATAACCGTTATGGAAAACGGTTATTTTTCAAATAGAATCTCCGGTGGCTGGATAACTGAAGAGATGGTAGGAGCGGAAACCCGCCCGCGCATCGGAAACTCGAAGTTTTATCATGGCTACTGAATAAGTGTCACATATTTTCACAGATACATTCCTCTATTTGCATAATATCGATGTCTCTTTCTTTCTTTTGTTGCTATTCCTGCCAAATATATATATATATATATATATATATATATATATATATATAGTATGGACTTCTTTCAGTTTCCGTCAACCAAATCCACTCACAAAGCTGTGGCCAGCCCGAGTTATAGCAGAAGACATTTGTCCGACGTGCCACGTAGTAGAACTGAACCCGAAGCCAAGTGATTAGGAAGCTAACTTTTTACCACACAGCTACGTCTGCGCGTAAATATATAGCCATATTATCATCCTCATCTTGTTACACGATTAATCCATCTATATCTACATTCCCTTGGGAGCTGTTTGTTACATTTATGCCAAGAAGCTCTTCTTTTGGAACTCCATCTCTGAATGATTTATTCATAATACTACAGCAGGAACATCTCGTATGAAAAACCACTCAATCATGGCACTCTTCTGGCATACGTCTTCTAGTTCTTCTCATATCTATTTCATACTCTTCTATAAATGTGAGGCTCTGTGTGCTTAGTTCGATGTAATAAATAGTCTAATGTAGCTCCTTAAAATTGAAGATGCTCTTACTATGACGTCATTGCAATCGGATAGAATTCGTGAATGAAAATGGAAATGGAAGTCTTCCAAGAAATTAGATAATGAACAAATGCGTCGCTGTAAAGAAACTTAAACTGCTACAGTAATTGTAAAAAGGACACCAAAACAAAAAAAAGAAAAGAAAACGAGAAATTTTGGTTAATTTGGGATGTTAATAGAACAGACATGCTACAAATGGCATTTTCTAACTAATCAACATTATCGTCTGATTGAGAAATATTGTTCACAATTGGCATTGAAATAAATCAATTTGAATTAGCGGAGACAAAGAATGATGAATTAAAAGATTGAGGAAATTGGAGAAAGAAAGTAAACGAAAGGGAGAAAAGAAAGGCAAAGAAAAGAAAAGAAAAGAAAAGAAAAGAAAAGAAAAGAAAAGAAAGAAAGAAAGAAAGAAAGAAAGAAAGAAAGAAAGAAAGAAAGAAAGAAAGAAAGAAAGAAAGAAAGAAAGAAAGAAAGAAAGAAAGAAAGAAAGAAAGGGATTGAGGCAGGAAGAAGGAAAGAAGGACTGAAAAGAAAGTAAGGTTGAAAATAGTAGGAAAATGACAATTAGTAATGAGAAAGAAATGAATGAATTTAAAATTGAAGGAGTGGTGAAAAGAATAAATTCATGGATGAAAGAATTGAAAGAAATGAATGAATGAAAGAAAAAAAGAAAGAAAGAAAGAAAGAAAGAAAGAAAGAAAGAAAGAAAGGAAGAAATATCAAATTAATTGAAAGAATTAAAGAAAGACCGTGAAGAGAAGGAATGCTGCTAAAATTCCCAAAAGGAATGTAAAAGAACAATGTAGACAAAAATAAATGGGATGCAGATAAATAAATAAAAAGAAATGAAGAAAACAATGGAAGAAAGGAGGTATATGAATGAAAAAGAAAGAAGGAAAAGGAAAGAAGGAAATATTATATTAATTGCCAAGAACAATTAATGCGAGACAAAGACGAAGGAAAGACTAAAAAAAATATGCAGGATCTAGTAATATAGAAACATGCATACACACATACATACACACATACACACATACATACATACATTCATACATATGCACAAACATACATTCATATATATATATATATATATATATATATATATATATATATATATATATATATATATATATATATATACACATGCATACATACATTCATAAAGACATATATACATTAACTCATTCATTCATTACACGTCTATATAGTTATGTGAGCACTCGTGTATATGTGTATACATAGGTGTCATTGCAATTCTGGATCTATTATCATTTAACTTCTGTATGTGCACATATATGACTGTATATCTATACGTATAGTAAATATACATACTAAAGGTTAAACATCTGGAATCATTTACATATATTTGCAATTCTATCTATGGTTTGCAATTGTAATTTCTTAATTAACCGTGTCCTTTCTAGTTTACGAAGGTCATCTTCTCAATATTTATGGAGAGACAATTAGTTACATAGCCAATCGCCCCAGAATTAATATGTATAAAATCTAAAAGATATATGGATGAAATATCTGTAGATTTCTCATTAATTCGACATACTTTTCTTTTTGGCTAACATCTCCTGAACAACTGATTTACACTGCTGTGAATACTTTCTTTTCTTTCTCCCATATCACTAGTATTTTTTCATAATGTTAATCAGGATGACAACAGTGTCACTGTAACATTTTATGAGCGGTAATATTTATTCACACTTAAACATGGATGTCCTGTCAGAACAAACTTTTCTGCAGTGGATACCATGAGAGAAACACTCATATACGCTTTTGTTGCAGAATGCATACTTGTTTATATCACTAGGTGGGGGGGATAAATCACCACTAACTCCAGGTCACGTGATTTCGATTTTCTTTGATCTCATCGGTAATGAGAGTCTCTCTCATGGTATCTAACTGAACATCTATGTTCAAGTGGGGATAAATATTACCTTTCGGTATTAATACTGC
>NC_142932.1:82584498-82594498 GCF_046866305.1 Octopus bimaculoides
TTGATTGTAATGGGATTGTGGTTCTAAGGTTCAGCAAGGGTGGTCCAAGAGAGAAGTGGAGTGTGTCGAGGTTTTCAAGTAGTGCAGGAATTGGTTTAGCATTGTGGTAGTTAATTGTTCTTGTTGTTTAGTTTGTTATTGTTGTTTCTCTTGTTCCTTAACTCCTGATCACCTCCACTTCTGATGTGGAGGCGCGTTGCTGAGTGGTCAGGGTGATCGGACTCATCCTCGTAGGATTGTAGTTTCGATTCCTGGACCGCGCGATGCGTTGTGTTCTTGAGCAAAACACTTCATTTCACGTTGCTCCAGTCTACTCAACTGGCAAACATGAGTAATCCTGCGACGGATGGGGAACCTGGAAAATCGAACTTTCTCATTTTACCACTTCTAATGTAGTGGAATTACGAACTACACGCTTGCTATCCATGACGAAGATATCTGACTTCTTTTCGGGCATAGTGTCCCTTGAACAACACTGTCTTATGTGTGTTATATTTAATGATGAAAGATAGCAAACTATTCTAAAGAGATTTGGCTACTGCTTCTAGCACTTCGTGTGAATCGGAAGTGACTCCATCATTGGCTCGAATGTTAATCAACTGTTTGTTGTTGCTGTGTATTCGAGGTCGGGTACAATTCTGAAGAAAATTGATCAAAAGCGCTCGACGCGTGACTATCCTGTAATGTTTTATTCAGATAAGGCTATAGGATAACATCCATATCTCCTTAGCCTTTTAATATCAAACAGTGTGATTTGGCTGTGATTAATCTATCAGATTAATTGACCATATAGACCCTTAGAGGTCCATATAAGATATTGTTGTTAAAGTTTAGGAGCAATAAGTTGGTTATACTTCTACAATACACGAAATATTTTCGAAATTTTTTTTATATAATTCCTGATAATATTTAATTATAAAAACATGATGGTTTGTAAAACGTGGGGTTCCAGTAAAGTAAGACAATCATCAAAGGGGTTCAAAGGCAAAAAATTAGTTGACGGCCACTGTTAAAGACGATCACTGGTTGAACGGTTATGGATACTGAGTAAAAAAAAAACATGCTGTTAGATATCCATTATACTTTATATTTTATAGGATTTGCCTTACTTCTCTCTGCTTTCAAAGTTCCAGGCTTACAGGTATCTAGATTGTCTGTCAACAAACCTATCATTCCTTATTGATAAGTATCACAAAGATTGGTTTCAAACTTTGGTACATAGTCCTATGTTTTTAAGAAAAGTGTATATTCGATTAGTTCAGTGTTTCACAATCTAATTGGTTCCACGCTCCACTGATTTTTCTACAAAGTGTTCATCCCCACGCACCTAGAACGGACAAAGTATATAGCACACACACATATATTATATTATATTATATTATATTATATTATATTATATTATATTATATTATATTATATTGTATTATATTATATTATGTGAAGGCGTGTGGCTTACTGGTTAGGCTGTTGCTAGATCGTTAGTTCGATTCCCTGATTGGGCAAAATACGTCATTTCACACATCATTTCACATTGCTCCAGTCCCCCTTCGATCAGGGGGGATTGTTGGTCTGCTCAGCTAGCCAGCGGGGTGGCGTCAATTGAAGGTTAAATCAATGTAACAGCTCAGCCATCTCGGCGCCTTAACAACAAAACATAATAGCAGAATAACCACAGGTCTACCTGATCGGAATTGACCTGGGGTTTAACAAAAACAGCATCCACAATCACCACCACAGAAACAGCAACAAAAGCAAAAATAACAATAGTAACAATAGATCTACGCGATCGGACTGACCTTGAGTTAAACAAGGACAGCAGCAACAGGAACAACATCAGTCATAGGGTCCATCAGCTCGTGGCTGTTTTGCAGTTGAACAAAAACAACTACACTATTTGATTGTAGCTGACCTAGGGTTAAACAGCAACAATAGTATCCACATACAACAATAATGAAAGTAACAACAGCAACAGCAACAACAATAACAATCATAGATTTATGTGATTAGTGCTCACCTGGGGTTAATCAAGAACAACAACGTGAAAGACAATCCTATGACTTTTCTGATAATATATTTATTCCCCACTCCGCTGCCCTAACAGTGAACTGGATTCTCTTTAGAGAAATTTTGTTTTTGTATGTTTCTTCATCATTTTATCTCTATCGTTGATCTATGGGAGGATTTGCTTTGTGAGTCATTACTGTTTCTGACCCGGGAGAATACCGTTTTGGTAAGAAGCTCATTACTGTGTCCACATTCTCTATGTGATTGATGTCATTACCTTTCTTTATACGTGTTTATTTTCTCGCTCTGTTTCAAACTTCATATCATGACATGTCGTCAAATAAGATATGTCGTTATAATTATTTTCCTAATTAACCATCATTGAGCCATTAGTCAACGAACAGTCTCATTCTCCGTTATAAGAAGTTGTTGCATTTAGGAACGAATTACGGCTGGTAATTATATTTTACGCTTACTTTAATTACACTAGGTCTCTTATACGCATTTCAATATTATGTATATGCGTAAGGTGGTGAGCTAGCACAATCGTAAGTACGCCAGGCAAAATCGTTAGATGCATTTCGTCCGTCTTTACGTTCTGAGTTCAAATTCCACTGATGTCGACTTAACTTTTCATCATCTCGGGGTTGATGAAATGAACACCAGTTGAGTACTGAGGTTGACGTAATTGATTTTCATCCTCCCCCAAAGTTGCTGGTCTTGTGCCAAAATTTGAAACCAATATGTTGACTTCCAATGGTCGGTTCAGATCACAGGATATTTCACTTAGACGGTGACAGCAATTCTTCCATTATGTTGTACACGTGGTAAAGCCGACAGGATTATTACCTGAGATAACTGCAGTTTCAATGCCGTTTCGTAGTTTTAGATTACACATCAGTTTGTGTCTCGAATGCCGGCTATGCACCTATGATAGTAGGTACAAAGGACAATTTATAGTCAGGGTACAAGAACTGTGAGTTCTCCGTATTAACTCACCGTAAATACTTCTTTTACTTGGACTTTGGATGGTACATTCACATCCGCTAACCAGCTACATGTATATGAATGTATGTATGACATTTCTTTGAGTTTAATTTAAGCTCCTCTTGAGAGAGTTCAAGGTGGTTGCCAACAGAATGACAATACTTTTTGAGTCATAATAGTTCCCAGTGTTTGTAAATATATGGTTGAGTTGGTGTGTTGGTTGAACTGTTCATGCATGTTCCCAGGTGTGTGTATCTATTCATATAAGAATCTCAAATGGAGAATTTTTGGAATGTCTTACAAATATTCACTGTGCCATTAATAGACTGGGTTTGGAGAATCCGTATATCTTTTTTCCGAATATTTCAAGGTTTTTGTGCAAATTTGTTGGCATATAAACTAATGGACCCATAGTGATAGGTACAAATGAAATTATTATATATGTATGTATTTATATATGCATGTGTGTATTTGTATGTGTATGTGTTTAAATATAAATGTATATATACACAAACACACATAAACACACACACACACACACACTCACACTTACATGATAGACAAATAGATGATGATGGCCATCAACTCGTGACCGAGGAAGACCATTGCCGACCATCAGGAACATTGTGCGCTCTAGGACTAACTTATATTTTGCATTTGCGGCTCCATTGGTGGTTAATGAGCCCTGCTCTTGACAAATATACACGACTGCAAACATTGCAGACCAAGCTTTCCCATTCACTATACGAGCCGTGCGCTTTCGCGCAGCTCGCTTAAGTTCTTCATGCTGGATACGTGCTCTCTCAAAAGTGCCGATCCCCTCCTTACCCTGCTTCCTCCATCCGTGGCGATGACAGGCATTGTTCTCCCAGTCAGTGTCCTGCATATCACAGGCCTTTAATGAGGATTTGACAGAGTCCTTAATGCGCAGCCTTGGTTTCTGCCGGAGTCTCCTTCTATTCACAAGTTCTCCATATAGCATCTGCTTAGGAATCCTGCTATCCTTCATTCTAATAAGGTGTCCATCGCCTCAATACTCAAGATATCAGCTGTCCTCAGGATCTGTGTGTCTGGAATTGTTGAGGTCCAGCCAACATTGAGAATGTGCCTGAAACATCTCTGATGAAAGCGTTCAAGGACCCTTACCTGACGTTTGTACAGAGTTCATGTCTCACATGAGTAGAGGAGCGATGTCAGTATACATGCACGGTATACAGCAACTTTTGTTTGCCTTGCTATGTCAGGTCACGTATGAGGCTCTCATAAGTGCTACTGGTAACATGTAATCCAGTACAACCTGTTGCATGGTCGGGTTGCCGGCGACTAAACTGGCATCCCCACCAAGCTACCCTGGTGAGGAGGATTGCTAGAAACCCAGCAGGATTAAAAACAAGACCTGTTGAAAGCTCGGATGGACCTAGTGCAGGCTCAGCAGCTATCTAGCAATGGCACGGGTACGCAGATAGATATATAGATAGATATATATATAGATAGATAGATAGATAGATAGATAGATACATACATACATACATACATACATACATACATACATATATACGCACACATACATACATACATACATACATACATACATACATACATACATACATACATACACACATAGACACGTAAAAGCATATTTTAAAAAATATCCTTTCTATTATAGGCACAAGGCCTGAAATTTCAGGGCGGGGGATAGTCGATTACCTCGACCTCAGTGTTTCACTGGTACTTAATTTATCGACTCCGAAAGGATGAACGGTGAAGACAACCTCGACGGAATTTGAACTCATAACGTAGCGACGGATGAAATGCCGCTAAGCGTTTTGTTCAACGTGCTAACAATTCTGCCAGCTCTCCGCCCTGCATTTAAGAAAATAGCAAAACAAGAAAACATTTAGAATGCACAAGGGAACTTTTATATTCATGGTAAATGTGATTGACTATTTATTTGTGTATAAGAATATATGATAATGTGTGTGTGCAACAATGAGTGAATATGTACATATGTACGCTTGAGTCTATATACGTGTATGACAATTACAGATCTGTATGTGTGTAAATAGGGTCGTGTATATACATATATGCATGTATATATTACGTACATATATCTACATCTATGTATATACGTATGTATATATCTGTATATGTGACTATATATTTATATATATAAATAGATGTATTTGTGTGAATGTATATGTAGCGCATATAGTATATTTGGGAAAATATACACATATACTATATATAGGTGCATTTATATATGCATATATACACACACCCATATATATGTACAAACATACATGCACAACACGTATTAACAGTTATATATATATACATACACACACACACACACACATATATATATATATATATAGATATATATATATATATATATATATATATATATATATATATATATATATATATATATATATATACATACACGTATATTTATATGCATGCATATATATATATATATACACACACATGCACGCACACATTCACACACACACACTCATATATGTGTGTGTGTGTGTGTGTGTGTGTGTGTGTGTGCGTGTGTGTGTGTGTTTGTGTGCTACTATTATTCAGTATATCTGTACATTAACGATTATATCCGCGGGTGCGTAAGTGCGCACGTACGCGTGTGTGTTTGCGTGTTCTTCTGTGCATGTGTGTGTGTGTGTGTGCGTGTTTGTGGGGGGGGGCGCACGTATGAGGGCATGTTTAGGCTGCGATCTATGGAAACGTCATTTCAGAAAACTGCATGCCTTACAAGAAAGCCATTAATACAATACCGGTTCACTGTATGGCAGCACTGAAAAGTACATTACTTGTTGATTTAGTCAATTTGTTCTGGTGATCAGTAGCTATGGCAATTAAATAGCACCACCATAGATTACTCCTCGAAGCCTCTTTCGCATCGCAGTTCATTTTCGGTTTGGCTCTTTACGATGTGCAAAATGGCGAGATGTCATTTGTAATTATCTTGTACACGGTTTTCTGCTGACTGTCTTCTGTTCATACGCTGGTGCTTGACTGCAAACACACATACATACGTAAATAAATACATATAGACAGACACACAAACACACACACACACAAAAATATATACACATGTGTATATATATATGCAGATGTGTGTGTGTGTCTTTGTGTGTGTATGCATATATATACCTATATATATATATGTGTGTGCGTATGCATGCGTTTAAGTGTATATATGTGTGTTTGTATATATATATACACATATGGTTCTGTGTGCGTGTATATATGTATGTATGTATGTATGTGTGTAAGCATGTATTATACATGCCTACCCACATATATGTATATTAACATGCATTCAAACTACATACATATACAGACATATGTACGTAGAAACACAGTTATGTAAATACATACAACTCTATATATACATATATGCATGCTTAACGCGACTGCAAGCCATCTTAGTAAGGAGAAAATTATTCTAGCAGAGGAAGTAACTTGAAACTAGAAACTGGAAATCAACTTTTGATTGAATTTTCTCGTCAAAAGTATTTGGATAGACTGTGAAAATGCATTAAGTAAGAAATCATAGCAATAAATTCTACATCAACAGAAAGAATTTCCCGAGCCGTTTAAATACTCTAAACATCTGCGAGTGAGTGGAATGAGAGGGAGCACTCGATTGTTTATTTCTACTTAGATATAAGCTGTCATTGATAATTAGAGATATTTCTTTCAAAAAACACTTACCTTTAACGTGAGAAGCCTTCTCTGTTTAAACTTCTCTTATTGTTCTCGTTGGTGTAGGTGTAAAGAGAATTTTGCGACCTTATTTAGTAGGCTTTTCGAGAGAATGTCTTCCAAATTCTTATTCATTTCAAGTCGTCATTTTAAATTATATATGTCCGTCTTTTATTGCTTAAGCGATAAAATTTTAACTTATTTACATATTTAAATATCTCTTTTGTCTTTTTCTTCTTTTTTCCTCGTACAATTTTTGATTAATTCTTGGTGTATGAAGAACGTGCAAAAAGAGCAGGGTTTATTATACATTTTCATTTTAGGAAATTTGATAAAAAACGAAAACGTCGTGTTTTAAAAAAATATTTTGAACTACAAGCACACGCATACGTACACAACCACATCCTAATAAATACACCCACACATATAAATGAATTTATATAGGTATATATGTTTGTGTGATATGTGTGTGTGTGTGAGTTTGTGTGTGTGAGTGAGTGTGTGTGTGTGTGTGTGTGTGTGTGTGTGTGTGTGTGTGTACTAGCGTGTATATTTCTGCATGCATTTTTTAAATTCTTCAACACTTCACAAGAACCAAACCAAATTTAATAACTATCTTTCTGAAACAAGTAAACCTCCAAATTTAGATAGTTGGAACTTGTTACGTCTATTTTGTCTTTAGTAATTTCGTACAATACGACAAATTCGAATCACTTGGGGTATTCCCTCCCAAATTTTACGTCTTGGAGAATATTATTTCTTTTATCCATATGCATTAAAACAGCTTCTTAAAAAAGAGATTATTTTCAAATTTTCATTGTTTCCAGCGAACCAAAGCAGTTTTCGTTACAACCCCTCCTATATTGCAAAGGACGCGGAATCACGAAATGTGCATTTGCGGTGGATTTTTAAAGATTTCTAAGTGTTCCTAATACTGTGGTTCATGTCCATATCTGAAGAAAACGTTTTTTTTTATAATGATGTAATGTACCCATTAAACAATTAAAAATTTCGTTGGAAACAGCTGTAATGAGTTGACACTTATTCAACATTTGTTTTATATATATATATATATATATATATATATAGGAAGGAGAATGTACGAAAAAACAACAACAGACGAGGACAGGTGGTGTAAACAACAAAAGGATGTATTAGTATGACGCTCGGGAATACGGAAAGTCTTCAACGTTTCGAGCTACGCGCTTCAACAGAAAGAATACGGAGACAAGGAGAAGTTTGATGAGTGGAGACAGGATTAGCTGGTGCGACCACGTGAGCGCCCTAACTCATCGAAACACCAGTGTTACAATGGTGGCAGCTGATGAAAGAAATGTTCTCTATGTGGCCTGTGTGCTTTCTGTGCCCTCTTTATCATTTTTTTCATGTTTTTTTGCAACGTCATGTACCCAGATATGCATCTATATATACATGTAGATGAAGGTATGTACATACATGTACATATATATGCATATTCTCATATATGATATATATATATATATATATATATACATATATATATATATATATATATATATATATATATATATATATATATATATATATATATATATATATATATATATATATATATATATATAATTCAGAGAAAAGAACCACAGTTCCTGAACTCATCCATGAGAATGCACAGTCACATATAGAAAAATATTAATAAGTAAATACACTAAAAAGAACTATAATAAAATACAAAGTAATAATTATTAAAATAATAAAATGACTACACGTATTTCATAACCAAATTTTCAAATAGAAAATAAATAAAATCGATTAAAATAAATCGATCGAAAATCAATTACTTATTCCATCAGTTTTCTTTGCCGAACTAATAGGTTAATGGGACAGTTATCTCTGTACGCGCGCGTGCGAGTATTTGTGTAGATTTAGAACAGGTTTCAGTATCGCCGCGATACAATGAGAGATACATACATACATACATACATACATACATACATACATACATACATGAAAGAGAAATGGACTGACAGACAAACAGACGAGCAAATCAGATTTAGTATACAAGCTGGCCAAAAAGTAGGTTTGCAGTTATCACATAGACACTTTATATTTCTTTTAAAACATTTTATTACATTTAAATTTCTATCTTACCATCATATTGTTTATGCACATCTTAAACAGACAATGTTCCATCTCTCAGATGCTCAAAATGTCTTCCTTCAACATTGCAACATTCTTCAAGCCTCTTCAGAACATTCTGACACAAATTCTGATCTCCATCAATTACGGCACAAATTCTGATCTTCATCAATTTCAGTGAATGCGTCAGAAATTTAATCTTTTAACTCATTTACTGTTTTGGATTCTTCTCATAAACCTTGTTCTTTACAACACCCCCAAAAAAACGAAATCCATTGGTGTCAGATCTTGATTTAAATTGTTTGGCATGGCTCACACTTCACAGTATTTGTAAAAGAAAAAAAAGAAACAATTACAAACTGAAAAGGGAGCTTGACGTAATTAACTAAATTAGCATAGAATAATGGTTTCATAATTTTTTTTTTAATAATTAAGATCTAAATTGTTAATACATGTTAATACATAATTTTGGACCACTCTGTATATCAAAACGTTAAGGAGATGAACGACTGAGAGGGAGCCTTGCACAATAAAACAGCAACGAACCAAAATACTTTCCATTGATAATGTGCTTTTCGGTTTTATAAACTATTCATTAATAACAATACAAATTGTTGTTATTTCTTTCTTTGTTGCTTAGAAATCGCCAAAACCTGAGACTAATAATGGCTATGTAATTTCAACTTAAAAGAAAATGTATTAATCACTCTCAACCATTGTATTGAGTTCGTTATACCTGTGGATGATTTAAACAGTTGAGTATCTCCTACCACTCTGTATATATGTATATATCTGTGTAGATACACACACATATATGTGTATATATATATATATATATATATGTATATATATATATATATATATATATATATAGAGAGAGAGAGAGAGAGAGAGAGAGAGATGCATATATATTTGTATACATATATATATAAACATGCATATATATGTATATATATATATATATATATATACATCTTTATTTATATGTATATATATATATATATATATATATATATATATATATATATATATATATATATATATATATATATATATATATATATATATATATATATATATATATATATATATATATATATATAAAGATGCATTTGTATATGTATATATATAAACATGCGTATGTATATATATATGAGTGTAT
>NC_142932.1:82601998-82606998 GCF_046866305.1 Octopus bimaculoides
ACAACTGGCGTTGGTTTGCTTAAGTCCCCATAATTTATCGGTTCGGAAATATGAATGATATAACAAGTAATCAATACTGAAGTCGATCTACTCGACTAAACTCATCAAGGCGGTGCACCAACATGACAACAATCCAATGACTGAAACAAGTACAATAAAGAATTTTGTATTCTAGATTTGTATAGAATTTATTTTCTGTTGTTTTGTGTCTGCTTTTGTTTTTATATTTTCCCTTATACTCTAATTTTTAATTTCTTTTATGAATGAGTCAAACGAAGAGTGGTTGTCTCCCTTTTTCAGGGATTCTCTGACTGGTGGAGGAAGTAAAAGGTTATCCTCCGCCCGAAGACCAAGCCCAAATGCTTGCAACAGAGCAGGGTCCAATAAATACACTCGTGGAAAAGTGGTGGAGTAAAACGCAACCACGGATTAAGTCTACAACATCAGATTAGAATTAATTCATACAGCTTTATCTACCAAGCTGTCTTACTCACATTGTTTAAGAAAACACATGACTTAAGCCATTACCCCGTAGATGGAGTGGACTCGAAGTCTCGTAGC
Organism: Octopus bimaculoides; assembly: GCF_046866305.1. Taxonomy (NCBI): domain Eukaryota; kingdom Metazoa; phylum Mollusca; class Cephalopoda; order Octopoda; family Octopodidae; genus Octopus; species Octopus bimaculoides. Next base: position 82,602,560 of record NC_142932.1, read on the forward strand.
AGTGCAGCGAACTTCTTAGGCACTCAGTCATGCCTGCCTCCCACCGTAGTTGACAATGCTATCGTCTTGTGAACATGTGCATAGTATGTCCATGATATTCATTCTGATCTTCAGTATCATAGCAGCCAAATATCACTCAGATTAAACGCTATATTGTCTACTGAAGGAGAAAAAATAGGACGGTCAAGGATAGAATGCCATTAATTGATTTGAGCTACTTTGGGCCTAAACAACAACAATAAGATGAACAACATCAACGAATCAAAATTAACATTTCATAGCGTAGCCTGGGCAAAGACCTGCCTAATAAATATATATATATATATATATATATATATATATATATATATATACACACACAAACATATATGCGTGTGTGTGTGTGTGTGTGTAATTATTTGGACTTTGGGAATATGATTAGTAGTATGCCAATTAAAACACTTTCAGTTTAGGCTACCTGATGTCATCCGCAGTTTTGATATGTCACTGGATCTGTCGAATTCCTGAGGTATGTGTGTGTGTGTGTGTGTGTGTGTGTGTGTGTGTGTGTGTGTGTATGTGTGTGCGCGCGCGCGTTCGCATGTTTGTAAATGTGTTTGTGTACGCTAGTACATATCAGTACATTGAGTTACGTTTCTATACACTTAAAGATAACTTATTCGTTCGATACATAGAAATCGATTAACTTAGTACCAGAGTAGAATAAGCAGCGGAATAGATATGATCCACTAAAGTCGTTGCTGTCTGTGTCCCAACATGCTCAGAATGCAAAGATTTGAAGTAGTAAAATAATAGAAGAATACCGAAAACTTTGGTTTTGTCCAATATTTCTATATTGGAGGAATGTTGCAATGCTGTCCTGGGTTTTAAACAGAGTGTTTACGAAGGTGCTGAGTCCTGTGAAATAGACGGTTTGTGTACGCTGGACATGACAAGGAATATATTCAAAAGTTTTGGTAAAATTCTCAAAAGATATTTTTACAATCTCAAAAGACAAGCATGAAAATGTATTAGAAAACAACAGAAAAGATTTGAACAACACTTTTTAAAGCTTACTTTACGTGTAATTATTTTTCTAGATAAAATAAAATTCCTAGACACTAGAAACTACTAACCCGGATGAGAAGCTACTTTATATAAGCAAGTATTTAATCTCAATAGAATAGAATACTAATATAATAAAAAGTGCACAGATTTAACATGGTGTCTTTTGCTTTCAAATGTAGTGTATTTTCTATTACATTCTCACATTAATCCATCCGCTTTCAGACGATACACTCAAAGGCCCTGATTCAACATCCATCTGGTCAAATATATGCTGCCTTTGACCAAGCAGTGTTTTTAAGAGTATTTTTTATCAAACAGTACGTTGTCTTCTTTAAGGCGGTAGAGTGTGATTTGAGGCAGATATGACTGATAGTTCCTTTAGGTCGCACAACGAAGTAGAGACTTCGCTCTTGACTCGATGTTTACTTACGGCAACTGGTTAACAATTTATTTGATATTACTTTTATTAAGTAAAATATGAAATATGTTGTCTGTCAGAGTCACACTTCACAAAGCTTCTGATTACTAACTTCTCAGAATTACGTGGTTTTAAGAAGATCAAATTAGCAAAACCAAGATGTATCTGCAATAGTCCAACTTGCTGTTTTGTAAAGAAAAGAATAAGATGAACTTTTTCAATTTACCATTTACTAGAAATATAATATGATCTTACTTTAGGAATTTTTTGGCGCTATTCTGCAAATATTTTCACTGCGGCCACAAAATATTGATCAATCACAACTGCTGGCTGGTAATCTATTTTCGTAATGCAGGAAGAGTGATAGACAAAAGTGGCTTTGATTGGGTTTGAACGCAAAACATAAACACGTACTTAAAGACTGCAGTTCATTTTTCTGACTAATCACTTCTGACAATTTCCTGCCCATGCAATCAGAAATATAAATTATTAAAGAAATAAATAACAATGTTAAATTCAGATATTGGAATGCAATTAAAGTTGGTCAGATTATATAAACAAAATATGAAGGGATCTCAAGAGAGTAAAATCAAGGAACCTGAGGTAGTGAAGTATTTTGCAAGGAATGTGAGGAAGAGAAAAACGAAAGAAACTACTCTGTTTTTAAGTTATCATTACATAGGAAACCTCGTCCAGATGTGAAATCAGCCAGTTGATTGTATCTAGCCGCAATGGATTAATGTGTAGACGCAAATATTCACACGCACGCACACACACACACACACACACACACACACACACACACACACACACACACACACACACACACACACACACACACACACACACATACACACACACAATATATATGCATTTATATTTATATATATTTTAAATGAACTTGAATCTTGCTTGCTTGCAATGTTACACAGCCAAACTGGCACATAATGGAAAAATACTTTGAATTAGGGTTCTCCTGAAATGTGAATACAAACAAAATAAAAAAAGTTTCGCGTAAATCGGACAAGTGGTTCTTGAGATATCGGGTGTTTTGGGGGTATATATACCCAAAACGGTGCGTAATGGGAAAATACACCGAAAGCAACTTAGCCCTGAAAGGGAACAAACTCTAACCTTTCGGTTATGATGGGCAAAAGTGTTAGCGACTTGCCAACGAAAAAATATAAGTTGTTTTTTTTACAGTAGATGTTTCTATTTTCGCTTATATTAAACATAATAATTTTATCATTTACAAATATCTTTAAGTGAATGTGATTTCAAAAATACAAGTTATTTGTACAGTAAGTATTTATATTTTAGCTTTCTTTAAACACAATATTTTTATCTTTTTAAAAATTATTTTCAAGTGAATACCATTACAATTTTTTTTTCCATGTTTTACATATTCAAAATATATTTTAAAGTGAAAATTACTTTAAAAATACGGTAAATATTTCGTAAAAGACCTGTTCGTAACCTCGATGTGAATTTTTTTCCATAGGTTTTTTTCGAGTGCATTCAATGTATCTCACCACCAAAGATTTGGTTGCTATTTTTAGCATGCCCTGCTATCACGTAACAACTATTTGCGATAAAGGACCCGGAATAGCTGTTGCTTGGTAGCAGGGCGTGGAAGAAATAGCAGCCAAATCTTTCCTTTTCTGGAGGGAAACGAGCCGTTTACGCGTGATATTGTTGTCACATTTGTTGAAAGCATGCGAAATAACCTGGAAAAGAAAAATAAGCTCACTAAACAAAACTCAGAGTTTCTTAGGAAACTCCGAGGTCCCCACAACCCTTCCCCCCTTTGTTTTCCGGAAGAAAGTGGCTTACGGTGGATTTGGAGGTAAGATACGTTGAATGCACTCGAAACAAAAATGTGGAAAAAATTATTTCACATCGAATGATCCTTTACGAAATACTTACCCAAGATCAGGACAGGCATACGAATAGAAGGATCGATGAAATTGATAAAGCAAAGGCCGAGCGTCTGGTGGAACAGAGAAAAAAAAAGACAGACGCAGGAGAGATCAGAAATCAGACACTCAGAGAGCTGAGCGTCTGCCGAAACAGAGGGAAAGAGGCAAAAGCAGGAGACGTCATGGATCGGATACTCATGTGAATACAAACGGATTAAAGTAAGTTTGCGTAAATCGAACCACGAGTTACCGAGATACGCGTTTTTTTCGGGTACCTTTATAAAAAGCCAAACCGGCATATAATGGGGAAACGCCTTGAAAGTAAGGTAACACGGATTCGCGGGACACGCGGTTTTTTTGGTAGTTTGATCGACTGGTAACCCAACGGGTCACGGGTACTCTAGTATATGTGTGTATATATATATATATATATATATATATATATATATATATATATATATATATATATATATATATATATATATATATATATATATATATATATATATATATATATATATATATATATATATATGTATTGCTAGTCTTTATGACTAATAGTAAAGATTCTCCCAAGAAACAAGAAAATGTGTTTCAACACACGGATTCACATCAAGAATCTTATAGACCAAATACAAAAACGAAGAATATATATATTCTTTTATTCTTTTACTTGTTTCAGTCATTTGACTGCGGTTATGATGGAACACCACCTTTAGTCGAACAAATCGACCCCATGACTTATTCTTTGTAAGCCTAGTACTTATTCTATCGCTCTCCTTTGCCAAAATGGTAACTTACAGGAGCGTAAACACACCCACATCGGTATCAATGATGGTGGGGACAAACACAGACATAAATACATACATACATACATACACACACACACACACACACACACACACACACACACACACATATATATATATATATATATTTAATTATATATAAAGGGCATTAACTGTGTATCAATGCCTCACGCTATCGAGGGACTAAATAAGTCAGAAAACTACCAAAACTAAGCAACATATTTACCGAAAGCGAGGTTTTTTCTG
>NC_142932.1:82609498-82624498 GCF_046866305.1 Octopus bimaculoides
CGAACAACTACACAGATGACTTTGATTATAATGATCAAATGTTTGTGTGGACATAAACTCACTTCCTCCATCAAATCGACATTACCTGTATAGGTACAACTGGATGCCACATGTCAGATGTCAAAATGATTCCAGAGCAACGTGAAATGAAGTGCTTTGCTCAAGAACACAACGCAGCGCCCGGTCTGGGAATCGAACCCACGATCTCGCAATCTTGAGTGCAACACCCTAAGAACTAAACCATATATATATAAACTTATTGTTGACAAGGGCTGTGTGGCGTTCAATTATTAAATAAATAAAAAAATATACATTAAGAACAAGACACCACCAACGAGTGAAAAATACCTACATACACAACAAGAGATAAGGTACGGACAAAATGTCTAACCGCTCCTTAGTCGTAGACTGTGATATTACTCCCTGTTTCTTGCTTTTAACGATAAGACAGGAAAACTTCATTAGACAGCAGCATCCAGGAATTTTTGAAATATAAAATTTGTGGAGGGTTAGGGTTTCGAACGAACAAACGACGACAGAGTCGACACGCGGAAGAAAGCAATGGACGACGACAAATATTAAGGGCCGTTAGGACAAGACGAATTGTAATGGAGAAATTTTGAAAGGATATCGAATAGATAGTAGAAGAGAAAACTATCGAGAGGCGAAAGAAATGACATCCGGCCGGACATCATTTCTTTCGCCTCTCGATAGTTTTTTTTCTTTCGCCTCTCTTTATGCTTTTCTTTCGACAGTTTTTGCGAATTTGTATTCTACAAGCGGGAATTGATACGATTATGCAGAAACTTAAAAACAAAATTGGAGGGTGCTTGATTTAAGACCTATTTGGCTGTTATTTTTAGTTTATCTCACGACCACCTGATACCTGTTTTAAGCATTTAAGCGAAAATGCGCACGTGGCTTGACAGGAGCACAACAGAGGAGTGGGCAGCTTGGTAACAACTTGGCTTGTTATTATGGAAACAGACACCTATATGTCTGGCTTTCGATTGGTTAAAATTACCCAAAATTATCAAACTTTAAAAGCTATTAACTCCTTGTTTATTGAGTTATAGCGAAAATGAATTTCATGTCAATAACTACCATACAAAACTACACCAATACACCAAATATGAAATCAACTGGAACAAAAATTGAAGAAATTATAAAGTAGCAGTCAAACAGAAAAAATCCAAAACATGCTATGTCCGTTCCCCAACAAGGTTCCAATTCAATCAGATCGAGACAGGGACAACTATGAGGAATTGAACATGCTAGGTAAAAGTTGCTCTTTTAGTGACCCTCTCTTGCAATTATTCGCAGTAGAGCATGCGTCTTTTTGTTTGGAGGGACCACGAAACTTGTTACCAATTATTCACATTACATAACCAGAAACACGCCTATGATTAGAGGCATCACAGCTATGACATTCTGTCTGTTTTTCAAACATAGAGAATAACGGACCACATTATATGGTATGTTCTCTTTGAGGATGGCACTTTGGAATTCAAAGGATATTTAACTGCAATTTCTAGCAAGTGGAACAACCATATATAGATTCATTTATTGACCCGTAAGTGAGGTTTGATGCCAGATTGACTCCATGGAACTATCTAGTTACATGCCACATTGAGTAATCTTCATTCAAACTCACGCGACTTACTTGATCTCTTCCTCTATACACCCACACAATATTCTCATTATCCAGGTCCCACGGCTAATCACAACCTCCAATCCTCCTTCGTTAGGACGCCAACCATTGCAAAATTTTCTCGCCGGTTACGATTTTTTTATGATATTAACACTAAATATCAACCGTATCAATGTCATTATTTTGGGAGGAGTTGTGAGCACACACACGTATTGCTTCTCAAAGCGAGAGAAGAAAGACAGAGAAGAGTATCTATATACATATATGTGTGCACGCGCACACACACACATGCACGCATGCATACATGCACATGCACATACAGAGACAGACAAGCAAGCAGACAGACCGATAGATAGGCAACCAGGCATAAGTAGCCTCTAAAGGTAACCATCTACCAATTATGCATTCGCCGATATCTGGGGAATAAAAATTTAATTCGACTGGAAAGAGAATATATGTAAAATTTACCACTAACTTCAGTGAAAAGGTAAAGAAAACATACGATTAAAAATGGTGTCAAGTTGCAAGGAAATTAAATTTTATACAGAAAGTAGCAAGCAGAGAGAAACGTAAAACACATACAGTTAACAATTGAATACACTAAATAACACAAATATCAGGCAGACTAATAAAAATAGAATTTAAGCCAGAACAGAGAATGTTTGAAATATGAGAAAGGAAATGCTATCGTAGCTAGATTAAAAACCGGCTTATTAACCAGATTATGATCTAAAGAAATATAAGTAAAATTAAAATGCGGTTGGTACTGAAATACTAACGAATATTCAGTGATTCTGAAAGTTAAAATTCGGACCAGAATCACTGAATACAACAATGATGTGGAAATTTCTTATGATAGGCAGTTAGGTTTAAATGAACGAAGACATGGCTGTCTAGTTAAGAAGTTCGTATTTCAACTATCTAATTTCAGGATTCAATCAACCTGCATAGCATTCTGAGTATCTTCTACCATTGACACGAGTCTACTCACGCCTAGTGGTAAAATTCGATGCCCGGAAACTATTTGTATCAGGATCACGTCTTTGTATAATAGGTCCCCGATCCATGTGTGCTAATTTTGACGTCTTGCTCTATGGAACCATTTTGAAGGGGGCTGCCTAATATTAAATGCTTTGCAGAACGATATTATAGAGTGCAGTTATCGGAGAAACAGAATGAATTCCACAAAACATTCTATCTGAGGTTGTAACTAATTCCCTTCCACTACAGTAGTTAATTGTTTCTTTCCAAAAGGGCCAAAGCTAATTTTGTAATTGTATAAATATTGAAGGCACAATGAAGCTCCCTCCAGTTTTCTGAAAAGCAAATTATAACTTCTCACCTTTTTCTAGATGAATTCCTTGGTACGGAGGTATTTTCTTTTGTAACATACCTCACCCGTGCTTTCTTATCCTTGAGCTGTCTCATACTTTTTGTCTTGGCGCCTCCTGCTGGAAACATTTCCGGTATGGCTCTGGTTTTTAAGTGACATTAAGATTTGCATATCAATTTTCACATGCCCTGACCACATATCATCTTTCGTCACACTGCTTTCCTCACTCTAGCGTTCTATAGAGGTTAATGGAGCAAAAGTGCGACGACGTTCTCGAGAAAACTTTAGGCGTTGACGATGATCAACTAAGCAGTCTGCTTGGGAGAACTTTCGGGCCGGGTCCTATGGATAACTTCCAGAAGTCCCTCGCCTGACAGTGCTACCGAGGGGCGCTGCCTGTTGGGGATAAACTTTACAGGCATGGAAGTGCCGTCAGCTGGGCCTGCCCGAGACGCGCTCAGAGCGACGAAACCGTTCTGCACGCACTCGTCCAGTGCCCGAGTATTGCTGACTGATAGGTTTATGTCGAACAGCTGCTGCCGCGTGTAAGACGGATCCGGCTATCAGCTAAATCCATAGTGAAGATTGCCCCGCCGGCCTCCTTTAACCAGGAGGGGAAGGGAATTTTCATTTGTCTGGTCGCTGTAGCGAAAGAGGTAGTATTGTGGACCCGTTTGGCCAAGGCCTCATCAACTTTTTCAAGTTCCACTTGAAAAGGAAGGTGAGAGTATAGAAGGAAGTTTTGTCTTCTAGCGTATTTGTTGAAAGGTGGGTGAATGTCGGAAAAATGGCCAGTATGGATGGAGCAATTCTGATATTACACCTGTAAAAAAAGGTATAAAAGGAGTAACGGCTCTCGCCTTATTGACCAGGCACACGTGGCTTTTATGGGTTTCTTCCACGAGTAACCTCCAAAGCACCTCCTCCTATTGGGAGTTTTTACTTTCGTTATCAAATATTTACACGGACTTTTTTTCTTTTTTGTCAAACCCTTTGTTTATCGTCATGTGTTTTGACTTGTATTAGCCCTTGTGGCCAATAAAAGGAATTAATTATCATTATTATTATTATTATTTGGTGGGAGAGCAGTGCGTGCCATCAAAGTGTCACCGGGGTAAAATATACGAAGCCCATTATACCCATCATGACTACCCGTCTGATAAGAATACACCAGGTACATGCATCACAACCATATGTGCGCGACATGGTGATCTCATATCAAGATAAACAGCACATGACCTTGCAGGTGGGGCCCAGTAAGAATTTTCTTCAGGTCGAGTAGCCCATCCCACTCAAAAGGTCTCTGAGTAAGGTTTGTTTAAGGATGTTGAGCAAAACACCCATGGTTCCAAAGGTTAATTATTCAAACCCCAAAGAATTCCTCTCAACACATGGCTATGATGCTTCCCCACTACTTCTGCTCATTATCAGAGATGCACATATCGTCAGCCACTAAGGGACATGCTCAACTGGTTAAGGTCAAACAACTGACAAGCAAATCTGTGGCATTAAGCAGAATAATTGGTGTAGTCCATCTTTTATACCAAGACAAAACAATGTACATGATAACACTTCCAATCAATTAAGATCAGAAGCCATGAGAGCCACTGCCTGGTACTACATCCGGATTATAATAATAATAATAATTATTATTATTATTATTATTATTATTCTTATTATTATTATTATTATTAATAATATTATTATTATTATTATTATTATTATTAATATTATTATTATTATTATTATTATTATTACTATATCTTTCTCCGTTTTCTTCCTCTGTTTAGACGAACTTTCCTACCTTTTCGGACAAAACCTTTTGTAACCTTCGTCCTGTCTTTGTCCTTATATGTTTTTAATTGATACTAGCCCTTGTGGCCAATAAAACGAATTAATTATTATTATTATTGTTGTTTTTGTTGTTGTTGTCGTCGTCGTCGTCGTCGTCATCGTCATCATCATCATCATCATCATCATCATCATCATTATTATTATTATTATTATTATTATTATTATTATTATTATTATTATTATTATTCACATGCACTCAACAGAGGGCATGTGAATCGGGCTACAACAAGTAGCTTAGATGCCAAAAACCCTCCTATTGGATTACAACAAGTAACCTTAGATGTCAAAAGCCCTCCTAAGTATCCTAGCCGTCCCTATTAACACTGTTTTCTGGAGATGTACTTAACTGAGTTTTATGCCTATTTCCTCTATCCATGTGTTCAATGCACCTGTAACTACTGGGATGCATTTTACCCACACTTTTAATGGTCTCTGTATTTCAATAGCTAGGTCCTGGTACTTTGCTATTTTTTCTATACTTCTCATACTAATTTTTTCATCATTTGGGACTCTAAAGTCAATTATCTGACATTTTCTATTCTCTTTATTATTATTAATATTTTTATTATTATTATTATTATTATCAGCAGCAGCAGCAGCAGCAGCAACAGCATCATCATCATCATCATCATATCATCGTCATCATCATACAGACGCTAGTACCTGATCGATAGTCTTTTCATCGAGATCGGAAGGTTTAAGGAATAAGTGGAATCCTACAGGATTTGAATTCGGAATGCCAAATACCGCAAAACAATTTAATCCGTTTCTCTACTGCTAATACAACTCAGTTCCCTCAATTACTTCCTTTTTCTCGTCTACCTCTTCCAGTGGTGATGATAATAATAATAATAATAATAATGATGATGTTGATGATGATGATGATGATGATGATGATGATGATGATGATGATGATGATGATGATGATGATGGTGATGATTTCTACTACTGCAACAACAATGATAATAATGAATTCATTGATAATCATTCTATGTTCGTTTAATCAGAGAGACATTGCTCTTGTACACGTAGACGGTATTAACGCTGTATATTTTATCCTTTGATAATTAACTCTTCGTTTATTTTACTCAAACAAGCGTATCATGGTTTAGTAGCCGGGATTTGAACTTCTTCGTATATATCTTATATAGTAAAAATAATATTGTTTCTTCCTGTCTCATGCCAGTATTGTGGGTCTTCCTGATATCTCTCTCATAATAATACTCCACTACTTATCTCTGTTTATTAATGGTACTTATTTGTATCGATTTCAAACTTCCTTTCGAAATAGATGGCTGCAAAGTCCGAGGCTATTCTGATAGGTTTAAAGCAGTAATAAGAAGATGGAATGGATAAACATGGGATTTTTATGCTACTAATGATTTACAATAAATCTATAGAGACGGGCTTAAACAAACATTTGTTTTACGTGTAGAACAGCGTTTTAGTCGTGTCATCAGACACTGCAAGCAGAATAAGAGATGTTTGAAACTACAGAAAAAGGTTCTCAAAATTTATCTTTATCCAATTCCTCAAAGGAGATGTAAGTTTATTTCAAAGATCGTTGATGTTGACAGATTTTAGGGCGTGTAGTCTTCTTCAATTGTGCAAACATTGAACAAACTTCGATCTCTTTATCTAGATGGTCGGCTATGCTTCTTTTTGTTTTCTTTCTTTTCAATGACTAACGCATTTTGGGTATTATCATAAATGAAAACTTGCATTTAAAAATAACTGCTATCCATCGTTATAATTACCCATACGCAATCACGCGCACTAACTCAATGACACGCGCGCGCACGCGTACGTGTGTGTACGTGTGTGATTGTGTGTGTGTGTGCGTGTGTGTGTATACATATATTATAACTATTGCTATTATATATATTGTATCATCATTACCACAATTACAGCAACTATTAGCTGAGGATACTGGAGGATGTAGAGTTTCGAACCAAACCACTTTTCAAAGTAATCTTGATTTCCAACTTAACGTGAAGTCTGTATTAGAACACAAAATACTGCGTTATTTACACCCCCCCCCCCCCCCGAGGGAGTCCTAGTAAGGATTGGTGCTGCATAAAAGCACTCGAAATTATATTGTTGACAGGCGCTGAGGTCGCAAATAGCAATTTACTTTGTTTAGGAAGCCGAATACGTCTCTCTGATGGGCCGTCAGCAAACTGTGAAACGGTACGTCAAGAGATCACACACACAAAGACACATGCACACATTAGCAGTATAGAAAGAATGAATTTATGTTTTCATTTAACTTATAGTGAGACGGTTTGCAATGTTTAAATTTATTTAATTTCCTCTGATATATATTCACTCTCTTTTAATTGTTTCAGTCATTTGACTGCGGCCATGCTGGAGCACCACCTTTAGTCGAGCAAATCGACCCGGGACTTATTATTTGCAAGCCTAGTACTTATTCTATCGGTATCTTTTGCCGAACCGCTAAGTGACGGGGACATAAGCACACCAGCATCGGCTGTCAAGCAATGCTAGAGGGACAAACACAGGCACACACACACATATATATATATATATATACGACGGGCTTCTTCCAGTTTCCGTCTACCAAATCCACTTACAAGGCATTGGTCGGCCCGAGGCTATAGTAGAAGACACTTGCCCAAGATTCCACGCAGTGGGACTGAACCCGGAACCATGTGGTTGGTAAGCAAGCTACTTACCAAACAGCCACTCCTGCACCAATATATATATATATATATATATATATATATATATATATATATATATATATATATATATATATATATATATATATATATATATATATATATATATATATATATATATATATATATATATATATATATATATATATATATATATATATATATATATATATATATATATATATATATATATATATATATATATATATATATATATATATATATATATGCACACACACACACACACACATATATGTTGCTCAAAAAGAAGTCTAGTTGTTGCTGTACTTCTTCTATAGCAGCATCCTTGATTGCATTTTCTAATGTGACTTGTGGCACAGTTGTAGGGGCATTTGATAATCCTAGCAGACCGAGCTACTACGTTGAGACTTCCTCATTGCTGTTGTTGAATTTTGATCTTGATTCTTGTTATTGTTGGTGATGATAAGAAAGGACGAAGGGGAGGATTTTAATCGATGTCCGCTTCATATCGAGGTTAATTTTTACTGCCACTGTTGTTGTTCTTGTTAGTGTTGTTTTGTTGTTGCTGTTGTTATTAATGTACTGTCACCATTCTTGTTATTGTTATTTTCGTTGTCACTGTTTGATATTGCTAGTCCTGGTCGCGCAGATCCATAATCAAGGGCATTGCAGAACAATCCCCTCTTTTATAAAGAATCTAGAAGTGCATTATCCAACGTGCCTACTTTACGACAATGGGATATTATTTGAGGCAGATTTGACAACTATTTTGTATGTCGAGTGACCACGTAGCATCTCCCTCATTGGCGTTTTCTATCTTGGCGGTGTCCTGTTCAATGGAGCTTAGTACCTCAGAAATTCTAGGATAAGGTCCGTGAATCCTGAGAACGTTCAGTTAGCAGGATGAACTGCTTCAACGGTTCATATAAATTTAGTTAACTATGTGTAAATCTAAAGAATGAACTTTCTTCCTTTCAATGTCACCACCAAAAAGCTTGAAGTTAATGATGCAAAGAAAACCGGGCCACAGATGTACCATTTAAAGTAATGAGTTGTACCCAATACTTAAAACAGAAACAGTACTCCATTTTAGTGTTAGATATTCTAGTCATATACGAAACGTAAATACGAGTATTGGATTCGAACTGTTGTCTCTGTCCTACCGGTCACCAGCACATATCTTATAGCAGTAACAATAACAAGCGCTGCTATTGAAATAAGTACATTAATTCATCGATTTTGTTTTGGATGTACATTATGATTTGGACTTCATAACTATTTGCTACTTATGATTACAATATTCTGTAATATTGTGAATGCCATTGAGCCAAGTGACAAGTCGTAAAAAGCACAGACTGTGTAATAGAATTGAGTCAATCATCCAGTCATCATCATCATCATAACGATCATCAACGTCATCCTCGTTATAAGTTCAGCGCCTTATGCCCTTATATCATTCCCAACTCAATGAGGACGAAACTGCTTTTTAGGTCGGTGAATGTAGTGATTTTATCAGCCCATCCACCCAGAACAGTCTATTTCTCCATAAGCGTGAGAGCAGTAGGATTTTGAACACAGAACTCAAAGAATCAGGGAAAACACTGCGTAATATACTTTCCGACGTTCTAAAACTTTTTAAATTGGTATTTTATTTATCGATCCCAGAATGATAGAAACCAAAGTTGTCCCGAGCGAAATTCAAAATCAAAGCGATGGGAATGGGAACAAATAACTTCAATGTATCAAATCATATACTCATAAGGCTGCCCAGTTCATTAGCTTCAAGACTGAAACACTTTTCCTAGTCTAATATATGAATGTCCCTAAATCCCATTCGTGAATTCCACAAGAAAATAAAATCTCTTACTTAGTGGCAAAAACAAAGAAATATTTTCCTGTAATAAATTTCAGAACTAAAGACGTCTTGAACTCCTGGGGAGCGAGTTCCTGTCTATAATATAATCAATGGTTTGAGCAATGATTATGAAACCTAACATTTCTACCAACGTACCAGCGCTTACTTCGCGTGTTATCGAAGACATGAGACAGCGAGGTAAAATATTATTTCCTTGATATCTGCTGTGATTGTATTTTCGTGTTATTAAAGCAGATGAACTAAAGCACATCGCCTGCAATAGACGTTTGCTCATGATCGATGCGTAGAAGTTGCAATAGGAAATCAGCTTGAATACAATTGTTTTGCATTTGTTGTTGCTTTCTTTTTTTTTTTTTTTCGTTATGTTTCTTTAACTAAAGTCGTTTCTTCACAAAATAAGCTGCAGCTGAAATTAAACATTTGCCTTGCTAGATCCAGTATGACTGGCAACACAGAAATACACATTTAAACAAACGTACCCAGATACACGCACACGTGCACACACACACACACACACACACACACACACACACACACACACACACACAAATAATTATACATTTGCGTCACATCGGAAAATATTCCTTTTGTCCCCACTAGGTACACTTATAAACATATATGCCTATGTGGGAGCTTGGTGAGTGTGTGTGTGTGAGAGAGAGAGAGGGGGAGAGGGGGAGAGAGAGAGATAGAGAGAGAGTGTGTGTGTTTGTGTGTGTGTGTGTGTGTGTGTATGTGTGTGTGTGTGTGCGTGTGTGTGTGTGTGTGAACATTTGTAGGTGTAATATAATCAGAGCAAAAAGTTTATTTTATGACTCATTTTGTGTGTAGTATTCTCCAGACATATATCGATATTCTTTTAGCCTTTACTTGTCTGAGTTGTTGGATTACGGCCATGCTGGGGTAACGGTTTAAATGTTTTAGTTGTAACCATCCCCTCTCATACTTATCCCTTCACGTGCTTACTTTTTCAGCCTTGTAATTTGATTGGCCCACCCAGTCCTTCGACGAACCGTGAGGTAGCAGGGACACAAAGAAACGAGATCTAGTCGTTAAGCAATGGGAGGGTCAAACATAAACACAAATACAGACTAAAATACACACATATATATACAGTTATATATATAAATCTCTCTCTCTCTCTCTCTCTCTATATATATATATATATATATATATATGGCCATGATAGATCGCTGACCACAACATTCAAATTTTTTTTCTCTGTGTTTTTCTCCTTGTTTTTCTCCGTATTCTTTCTGTTGAAGAGCATAGCTCGAAACGTTAAAGACTTTCTCTATTCCCGAGTGTTAAACTAATCCATCCTTTTGTTGTTTACACCACCTGTCCTCGTCTGTTGTTGTTTTTTTGTAAAATCTCCCATATATATATATATATATATATATATATATATATATATATATATATATATATATATATATATATATATATATATACAGGTATATATATATATATATATATATATATATATATATATATATATATATACAGGTATATATATAAATAAATAAATATATATATATATATATATATATATATATATATATACAAACGCACGTACACACTACAGACTTCCTCGCAAGAGGACTCAACCCGAAACAACCTAATTGGTCAGCTATCTTTTTGAGAACCATCACGTGGTTCTGGTTCATTGATGGTTAACAAATAAATCAAAACAACTCAAATAAATAAAAAAGTAAATAGAGAAAAAAATGAATAAATAAAACAATGGCCAGTATGGGCAAGTGAACGAGCAAAATAAAATTAATAAAACAAACGAATAAGTGCGATAACTAAAATAATTAGAACTATGGGAAGAGAATCCTTCCTGTAGTTCTAATTATTTTAGTTATGGTTTTTAAAAAAATAGCTGACCATTAAAGTTCTAGGACTGACCATGACCCCCACCCCACTACACATATGGATTCCGAGACTTGCTGATCAGCAAAAAGTAACGAACACTAACATCGCACTTTGACCCCACCTGGTTGCTTTCTTTCATTAGTACACTCATATACCAAATTTCCCAAGATGGGTTCATCATTATAAGCTGTTTATGCCATACCATCCACAACGCTACACCTACTAACTGGTACTTTACGTATAAACTTTCACCTCCGTAACACGGACCATACCTTCAAACCCATCACTGAAGTTCTATGTAAACATAATGTTAACTACTGCCTAAAATTATCCTTCCTGAAAAAACTCCCCCTGAGAACGAATTTATTCACCTATCCACCATTGGACGAAACAACACGGATCTGATAATAAATCACGGGAAATGTGTATCTTATTTCCCTTTGCTATACCCAAATCATTATATTAAGATGTTCTTCACTCACATCCTCATGTTTGTTCTTGTTCTTACTCCTATTATTTTTCTTCTCTTCTTTAAAAAGACAAACACACTAACTATTATTAACTGTTTTTATATATGTTAGCCCTCCCAACCACTTAGACCCTCTGGAGAAGCCTAGTGACACATTCATTATCCAAGTCTTACCTGCTCATCCCTACATAACACTGAAGAGATGGAGACGACCAGGAAGATTTCGTTGCCTCTTGGCAGAAAGAGCGTAACGAACTAGCATCTACTGACAAACTGGTCATTTGCTCATGTACTCATTTAATCACCTGTTCCTATATGATTATATGCTTCCGCACCCTTGTTCTTGCAATTACCAACTCTTTATATTTAATATCCCGTACTACTAATAAATGTGTATGTATTCATCTAATACATTGGGATAAAAAGACATACTGGAATGTTTACCAGCTGATGTCTGTCCATTTTGTATCCTCTCCACTCTCTTATTTGCCGTATAAATCAAGGGTAAACCACTTTTTACCCCCTCCCATATATAACATTCCATTGCAAGATTGCCACGCAATAACTAGCACTTGGGTATGAAAAATTGGGTACACTACCAGCAGTATATTGGATAGGTACTATCCCTTAGTTGGTTTCTCAAACTCTAACTCACACAGAAATAAATATATATATATATATATATATATATATATATATATTATTTTATATATATTATCTATTATTTATTTATATATATATATATATATATATATATATATATATATATATATATGTGTGTGTGTGTGTGTGTGTGTGTGTGTGTGTGTGTGTGTGTGTGTGTGTGTATGTATGTATGTATATATATGCATATAAGTATACAGGACGTCACCAACAGTGCAAATAACATGAAATACGTAAACAAACGAGGGGAAAACGATTGAAATACGTGAACAATGAGAAGAAAATAGAAAACAGGACAGGTAAACTCGGCTGTTTATCTACTCCTCATTTCGAGCATTCAAAGACAATATGAGTCTTCAAAGACAGTTACTCCCATAAATTCTACAATAAAATTTAGGATTTACGGAGGGTTAAAGTTGGGAACAAAAAAATGACTTGTGAGTGGGTTTGGTAGTTGGTAAGTGGAAGAAGCCCGTCGTTTATAAGTGTGGGTGTGTGCGTGTGTGTGTGTCGTGTTTGTCTCCCACCATCGGTTGACAACGGATGCTGATGTTTTTACGTCCCCGTAAACTAGCGGTTCAGCAAAAGAGACGGATAAAATAAGAATTAGGTTTATAAAGAGTAAGTCCTGGGGTCGATTTCTCCGATTTAAAAAACCCTTTAAGGCGGTGCTCCAGCATGGTCGCAGTCAAAATGACTGAAACAAGCAGAAGAATAAAAGAATAAAAGAATATATGGGTGTGTGTGGATGGGTTTGTGCGTGTGTGTGTGTGCGTGAGTACATACGAATAAGTATTATATGCTTACATACATACACATAGATCTACATACATACGTACGTACATACATACATGCATACATACATACGTGCATGCATACATACATACTTACATACATACATACATACATACATACATACATACATACATACATACATACATAGGAGCGTACACACATAAACTACACATTTATAAGCAGATGTCAAGACGTTAAACTGTCGACGGTAGTTTGTAATCTAACACTAGATGTCGCTACCAACAGACCATTTCATATATTCCAGCAGACATTTATCGACTTCACTCCTAACTATTGTCTGTCAATGACATGGTTTTATTTGATGTCTCATGGTTGGGGGTTTGTGTGTATATATTTGTGTTGTTGGGAAGGGCGAGTGTTTATGGTGGGTTGTGTATGATGTATGGGTAGGTGTATATGTGTAATAAAAAAAAAAAGACGGCAGGGCGATAAATTGTTTTCCTTTGCACGTTATTGTTATTTTTTATTATAAGGAAGTGTTATATGTGTGAGTGTGTGTGTATAATCTATGTATACAAGTATATAAATGTACATATACATACATACATACATACATACATATATATATATATATATATATATATATATATATATATATATATATATATATATGTATGTATGTATGTATGTATATACATACAAACACACACGGATAAATATATATATATATATATATATATATATATATATATATATATATATATATATATATATATATATATATATATATAAAATCACTTGCCTATAATAAAAACAAATAAGGCGCAAAGGAAATACGCACGCACATATATGTATACCTTATGGAGAGGCATACCCTAGTGGTTAGTGTATTGAGTCACCGTCATAAAGTTGTGAATTCAATTTTTTCACGGAGTAATTCTTCGATTTAGAACTCCTTAGTCTATCCAGTGGAAAACGCGTCCCAACCAACTACTAATGGTGCTATTTTTCATACTTAACGTTCCGCTAGTTGAAGGGTTCAGAATGAGAAGTTTATCTATGTTTACTAGCAACTGCATAGCTACCTAAAATACTGTCGAATATGTGCAAATGTGCAATACTGTGCAAAACTGTGGAAAATGCTAACAAACCGTACTCGCTTCGAATCACAGCTTTTGGCTTGGCTATTTGGTAAGTAGCTTGCTTACCAACCACATGGTTCCGAGTTCAGTCCCACTGCGTGACACCTTGGGCAAGTGTCTTCTACTATAACCTCGGGCCAACCAAAGCTTTGTGACTGGATTTGGTAGACGGAAACTGAAAGAAGCCTGTCGTATATATGTATGTATATATATATATATATGTGTGTGTGTGTGTGTGTGTTTGTGTGTTTGTGTTTGTCCCCTAAAATTGCTTGACAACCGATGCTGGTATGTTTACGTCCCCGTCACCTAGCGGTTCGGCAAAAAGAGACCGATAGAATAAGTACTAGGCTCACAAAGGATAAGTCCTGAGGTCGATTTTCTCAACTAAAGGCGGTGCTCCAGCATGGCCGCAGTCAAATGACTGAAACAAGTAAAAGAGTAAAAGAGTAAGCCGTACTTGTTGCGAATCACAACTTTTGGCTTTTATCTTTATATACAAAATCTGGGCGATACCGAGAAAGTATCAGTTTGGGTCAGGTGGAAATAGAAAACTCTGGAAGTCTGAAGTATACTACTTGGACACAAAGCGAGGTTAGACGAAGTTTGTTTAAATCGTTCGTACGAGGGTATATGTTACGAGATCCGAAAATTCTATGACTCCGAAAACGAACTCTGACTACGTATCCAA